>NW_021823266.1:0-50017 GCF_901001165.1 Salmo trutta
TCAATTAGGGATCATAGCTTTCACCAGGATTCACCTGGTCAGTCTATATCATGGAAAGAGCAGGTGTTCCTAATGTTTTGTGCACTCAGTGTATTTGTCCAATAAGATTCTATATTTTCTGACAGCGTAACGTTGATGTCAGGAGTACATATACATTACAAGTGGAGGTATCTCAAGTCCTGTCATTGGTGCAATTCAGTTTTTAGATTAAATTGAATTGACCCCAACTCAGGTATGTAAAATGCAATACAAGGATTTTGTTCCATATCATTATTACGGCACGTGTCCTGTCTTTCAAAGGGGACTAACATAGGGCCGATTTCTCTACCCTAGCCTCGATCCATTCCTAGTGGTGGTTTAGTCCAGGACGAGCATAATCTTGGGTCCGGGATAACTTTTAATACAAACCGCCCTAATAAATAGCAGCGGATAAATAACGTTATTCTATTTTCTATTCTAGATAGCTCACCTGTCTCCACCTTCAGCTCCAGTAAGTCTGTTGTGGGCCTGGAGTGGCCATGGAGTTCAAAGGTGACCAGGAAGGACTGGCCTCTCCTGACTATCAGTCTGTGTCACTGAGATGTCATTGGTTTTGTGGGCTTTGTTGTTCTTCTCACAGTGGAGCTCTACTTTGCCAACGTCTTTCAATGAAGAATGAAATTAATACATATATAGAAAAAACATTTTTCATTTGAACTGAATTATCCCTTAGTTAAAATCCTGCTTTTCTATTTTTCCTGATAATACAACTTTTATGTTTCTAGTGTGGGTGTCTGTTTCTGTGTTTGATGTTGTCTTGCCCAATGTTTGTTGGTCACATTTTTGCCTGACAGCAACATAGCAGAAACACTATCAGTTGAGCTAGTTTAGATCACTGGATAGAGAAAACACTTGTAGCCTTTCACCATGCAAAATGCAGAATAAATATGCAGAAAGAAATAGGCGAAAGACCTAGACTTAGGAATTAGAATGTAATATGATCTCTATGTAAAAGACCTTGTGGCCCCCCTAGAATGTGGAGTATGAAATAATTTGACATAACACATTTTTGCTATCATTATTTTTTTACATCCGTTATTAGACAGTGATGATGATTATGAACATGGTCTTTTGCCTGCTAAATGCCCTGCATGCAGTGAAGAAAGCGATATGACAACAATAACGTCTAATGTAACTGGCCCGTCTAACAGTTCAACAACTGGCCCCAGCTTGGCCCCCCCAGTTGAAATGGTCTAGAACCGCCACTGTTTAACAGATGAACAAACACCAACAAGGATGATCTTTCTTTGTAAGAAAATGTTCCATTCTACAAGTCAAGTCACCCAATTAACCCATTCACTGTACTATATTACCCTCTGTCACTAAACATGACTTAGGCTACCTTGACAATGCAATAGTCACATTTTTTAGCATCTGAATTTGATCAAAAATCTTGCAATGAGCAGTGTTAGTTGACTTACCAAAACCCATTGAAGCTGTCTCTCACGTGGTTGTGTTGGTAAGTGGATTGAGTTGCTTGTTGTAGTACTGCAGTACTGTAAAGTAACGAAAGGATGCCAGGGCTTTTAAAAGGAGCCCTACCCATGTTATAAGAATGTCTCAAATTTCACACAGTTACAAATGTACACACCTTTTCTTACTTTCAGGAAAATGTGTCATTACATAGTCATCATCACCACATCAGCATATACATTAAACCAGAAATGTGTCTTCATCTGCTGCGTGAGATTGAACTGCTGTAGTTAGCACTCTCTAAATGTGTCTTCATCTGCTGCGTTGAGATTGAACTGCTGTAGTTAGCACTCTCTAAATGTGTCTTCATCTGCTGCGTTGAGATTGAACTGCTGTAGTTAGCACTCTCTTGATGGTTTGAGTTGTATTACATTGTTCAATGTGTTTTTCTGTCATATGGTGACTTCAACCACAGACAATCAGCATGGCAGTGAATCAGCACAGTGACTACGACTATCATGAGCATCATCTTGAGGTTCAAAGGTGGTTATCCTACAGTACACTGATAGAAAACATAACATATATTAATACAGTCATCATACATCAGGGATTGACATTAAGGGTTACGCTATTGCCCAGGGTAAGAGTCTGCTCTGAGGTTGCCCCATTCGGGAGGGGATTTGTATTTACTGATAACCAAAACACAATAATTGCAGTAGTTTGGTCTTTCTCCCCTGTGTGTAGGTGAAAATAGCAATACAAATTTTTTGAGCAAGTGATCATAATCTTCATGCCTTTCAGACCTTAATGTCATTCCTCTTCCATGATTCTGGCTCAAATGGATATTTAGACCTTCTATTTGCCAAATTGGCAACTATTTCAGATCCAATCAGTGTATCTGTCAGTTGCACAGAATACAACAGGTGTAAACAGCACAGTGAAATGATTGCTTGGATGCACTTCGTCAATGTTGCAGTAATACTATGTCATATAAAATAAAAACACACAATAATGTTTTAAAGTACAATGTATGACATGTAGAACATATTGACATGTAGAACATATTGACATGGAGAATATATTGACATGGAGAATATATTGACATGGAGAATATATTGACATGGAGAATATATTGACATGGAGAATATATTGACATGGAGAATATATTGACATGGAGAATGTAATGACATGCAGAATATATTGACATGTATACAAGAGTATTGTGACTATCAAAATAGACACTATTGAAATCTATATACATCTTGATTTCTACGCAGGGCAAATGACACATCAAAGATGAATACTAGTCTCAGTCCCCTGTATATAATGCATTCGGAAAGCTTTTAGACCCCCTGACTTTTTCCACATGTTGTTACGTTACACCCTTATTCTAAAATGGATTAAACAGTTTTTCCCCCTCATCAATCTACAAGCAATGCCCCATAGGGACAAAGCAAAAACATATTTTCCAAAATTTTGGCAATGTATAAACAAATAAAAACTGAAATATCACATATACATAAGTACTTAGCAATTTACTCAGTACTTTGTTGAAGCGCCTTTCACAGTGATTACAGCCTTGAGTCTTCTTGGGTGTAACGCTACAAGCTTGGCACACCTGTATTTGGGGAGTTTCTCCCGTTATTCTCTGCAGATCCTCTCAAGCTCTGTCAAGTTGGATGGGGAGCGTCGCTGCACAGCTATTTTCAGATATCTCCAAAGATGTTTGATTGGTAAAAGGCCGGGCTCTGGCTGGGCCACTCAAGGACATTCAGAGACTTGTCCCGAAGCCACTCCTGCGTTGTCTTGGCTGTGTGCTTAGGGTCGTTATGCTGTTGGAAGGTAAATATTCGCCCCCAGTCTGATGTCTTGAGCGCTCTGGAGCAGGTTTTCAACAAGGATCTCTCTGTACTTAAATCCGTTCATCTTTGCCTCGATCCTGACTAGTCTCCCAGTCCCTACAGCTGAAAAACATCCCCTCAGCATGATGCTGCCACCACCATGCCTCACTGTAAGGATGGTGCCAGGTTTCCTCCAGACGTGACGCTTGGCATTCAGGCCAAAGAGTTCAATCTTGGTTTCATTACACCAGAGAATCTTGTTTGTCATGGTCAGAGTCCTTTAGGTGACCTTTGGCAAACTCCAAGCGGGCTATCATATGGCTTTTTACTGAGGAGTGGCTTCCGTCTGGCCACTCTACCATAAAGGCCTGATTGGTGGAATGCTACAGAGATGGTTGTCCTTCTGGATGGTTCTCCCATCTCCACAAAGGAACTCTGGAGCTGTGTCAAAGTGACCATCTGCTTCTTGGTCACCTGCCTGACCAAGGCCCTTCTCCCCCGATTGCATAATTTGGCCGGGTGGCCAGCTCTAGGAAGAGTCTTGGTGGTTCCAAACTTCTTCCATTTAAGAATGATGCAGGCCACTGTGTTCTTGGGGACATTAAATGCTGCACAAATGTTTTTGTACCCTTTCCCAGATCTGTGCCTCGACACAATCCTGTCTCAGAGTTCTACGGACAATTCCTTCAACCTCATAGCTTGGTTTTTGCTCTGACATGCACTGTCAACTGTGGGAACTTATATAGACAGGTGTCTGCCTTTCCAAATCATGTCCAATCAATTGAATTTACCACAGGTGGACTCAAATCAAGTTGTAAAAACATCTCAAGGATGATCAATGGTAACAGGATGCACCTGAGCTGAATTTTTTGTCTCATAGCAATGGGTCTGAATAACTATGTACTGTAGATAAGGTATTTCTGTTTGTTTTTCTTGTACATTTGCAACAATTTTCGCTTTGTCATTATTAGGTGTTGTGTGTAGATTGATGTGGAAAAAAAAATCTTTAATCAATTTTAGAATAAGGCTGTGAAAAAAAGTCAAGGGGTCTGAATACTTTCCGAAGGCACTGTATGCTGCCATGGTACAACGGCAATGCATTTGTTTGATAGAACAGTTCACATGACTACAATCATTTAAACGTTAAAGGTAGTTTATTCCCCATTTAACAGTTTAACTCCATTTGAATTGGCTTTTATCATACAGTATTTATATTTTTTATCATATTGTTCTCATCTCTCTGGTTGCTACTTTTATTCGCTAATAAGCAGTGGCACATTCTGTCGTCCAGGTTGCTCAAGACATCTTATTTCACCATCTCTGACTAATGTAATTGTACCCTTTTGCTGCACCTTTTTTTTCACTGGTTTATCTTGATTATAAATGTCAGTTCATCTACTTTTCTGCCTCTTGATGAATTCATGAAGGGAGTCTTGCTGCTCGGAACCGTTGCGAAAGCGCTTACTCAACGTCCGACGTGGGAGAGGTAGGCGAACTTCCGACTTCTGACTAAATGATGAAGGAGGAAACATTGTCTGTTAGCAGGTTTTTGTTCCAACCCAACATGAAAACATCTGATTCAAATGATCCGACCGCTAATGCGATTCAATCCAGAGTAGTTAGGAACTGTTGTGTTAGTGCTGGGCTGGAATAAAATCCTGTTTACATGGCTCTCCAGGACCAGGCTCTTGGCCATCCGCCCTGTTCTTGACCTGCAGCTCTGGTCACGCATCCCCCATCCACGCACTCCTTGCCTGGGCCATCATGGCCGTGTTCTGCGGCGGCCCCAGCTGCCTCACTTCCACCCTGCCCTCCACCCCACGGCTACAGCGCCCCAGGGAGGCCATGTATCTCTGGGCATGGGCACCCCAGTGCCAGGAACGTAGCTGGGAGTCATGCTCCTGCCAGAGGAAGAGGAAGAGCTGCCGGGGGCACTTCCTCTGGCCCCAGGACATGGCGGTTCTCAGAGCCATCATGCCCTTAGCGTCCTCCAGTTGGAGTGGGGCGTCGCGCACCAGTAGCTCCTGTATGGACTGCAACTGGCCATAGGTGGCGGCCACGTGGAGGGCCCCAGTCTGGCCCTTAACATTGGTCCCTGCAGAGATAACAGGGTCACATTTGTTTGGCAGAATGAAAGAAACCACACTGAAAACAAGGAGGGACTGGCTTGACTTTTGCAACTTGTTTTCCATTGCACGGCCTAATTAACATAACCCAGATGTCGCCAGCGTACCGGGAAAACCCTGTATCTCCAAAAAGTTAAATCGCCAGGAATTAAAAATAATAACATACAGGGTTTTTTTTCAGACCTATTGCTATACATTAATTGAAGTTCACTAGGCATTTTAGAATTATTTATATTAGCCCTAGAGAAATATTTTCTTATTACTGCTTGTTTTTCTGAAGTCTACCAACCTTGCCAGCAGGCATGCCAGCTAAGATAGTTAGACAAGCTAGCTACTCTTACTTGAATGATCCGCTGAAATGGCTTCTTGGTAGTTGGGAGATCGGGAACCTATCTGGGCTAGCTAAAGACAACTTCATAAAATTGCTAGTGGCTAGTAGTATTACAGAGATTATTACATGTTCTTTTGTATTATTTTTTTAACATTACAAATCTGAGGGTGCACCTGCCCCTGCTATGGGCTTGACGCCTCTGAGGGGGATATCTAGATTCAATTTATGTAAAAAATATTTAGCAAAATCACCCCAGGTGAGATACAAGGTTTTTCCAGTGCGCCGGTGATATCCAGATGTTTTGCCTCTGCGGTGGTGGGTACCTTGTTGGAGCAGGAAGCGGACAGCGGGCATGTGTCCACGGTGGGCACTGATGAACAGAGAAGAGACGGTGAGAGAGCCAGGAGGGAGCTCCTCTCATGGAACCCATAGCACTGAGATGGGAGGAACGTGGAGGTGCTGGTTTGGACATCACACTCTTGAGCTACATGAAATAAAGAGAAAATAGTCATTTCATGTGTGAAAAGTCGATGGAAATGTTCATCCTAAAAAAGGGGAATAGTGAAGTAAATAAGGTCTACAGGTTATAATAGCAGCTGTGAGATGCTGTTTAGATGTGCAGTAATTACAGGCTAGCCACATTAGATCAAATAAGGAGTTGGATCTTTCAACAAGTCTGATAAAGAAATGCAGTATTGCTATTACTATTTTTGGTGATGATGCCTCTTTTTTACTATGATCAATAATGACCTGAGCCATAGAGAGTCTCTGTGTATGACTGCTGTAGACTATTCTAGGTTTTTCTTTCATGCCACATCACCTTGAATACATCCCCAGTAGCTGCAGCTATCACAAGCTCAGCCCGTCCATCATAAGGCCAGATCATCAGGGTGACAGTAGTTCCAGGGACGATGTCATTACAGTGAATAGTGGTGCCATCATATACAATGCATTCAGAAAGTATTCAGACCCCTTGACTTTTTCCACATGTTGTTACATTACAGCCTTATTCTAAAACATATTAAATACTTTTTTCCCTCATCAATCCACACACAGTACCAAAACTGTATTTTTTACATTTTTGCTTGTAATAAAAAATGGAAATATCACATTTACATCAGTATTCAGACCCTTTAGTCAGTAACTTGTTGAAGCACCTTTGGTAGCGATTACAGCCTTGAGTCTCCTTGGGTGTGACGCTACAAGCTTGGCACACCTGTATTTGGGGAGTTTCTCCCATTTTTTGGGTCAGAGAAGTATATCATTAATAGTTAGTCAAACTGGAAAACACCCTCAATAATATGTTCACTGTGACGGGCCTGTCACTGCTAGCCTACGTTTGAGATGTATAATGTCCCTGATTCTAACTTCATTAAAACCAATAAAAATAAATGGATACATATCTAATTAATGAATCAACAACATCTCCCCATTTCTCATTAAAATATGTCAACAGTTAAACCTGCAAATTACATCAAAAGTATTTATTTTACCATTATCCAGGTAGCATACTCTCTGGAAGTCTGTGGGAATCCCAACCACTAATTCCATGGCGTTTTTTAGCTCTCTGATTCTCATATTGTGGTGGTAGTTGGGAACAACGAACATCTCTCCCGTTTCACGCAGCCTTGCACCAAGACTGAACTTGACTTTCTTCGACGGGTCACGGTAAATTGCGTTTTTGGGTCTCTGTACCTCTTCTTTGAGGTGTTAAAATGACACTTACATTCAGTATAAAGACATTATTGCTTACAATGCCGAGTTTCACTATGAAGATGAAAAATGATCAGGCCTGCTGTACATCTTGCTGTATAAATTACTGTTGAAAACAAGTCTAGGTTGGAACTGTTGCTGTTAAAATACAAGTAATCATTTTTATTCTTAACTGGAATAAAACTGATTGGGCAAAACACGATTCTGGGTTGCTCATCGAAAGCAGGAAGTGGTTTCCTGCCTGACTGAGAAAGCAGTAGATGTTCTGATCCAGTTTGGCACCACATACCTCAACTCAGAAACAGACTCAATGCTGAGCATGACCTCAGGGTTGCACAGTCAAAAAATTATCCCAGAATAGACATGATTGTTGAAAACCCCTCATTAGGACTGTGTGTGTTTCCTGGTCTACATCTGTTCAGGATAAAAATGATTTATTGTATTTTAACAGCAACAGTTCCAACCTAGACCTTTTTTTCAACTGTACTTTTTACAGTAAGATGTACAGAAGGACTGATCATTTTTCATCTGTACTGTTACTTAGGGTTGCACTATCAAAAAGCCTGTGTGTGTGTTCTGGTCTACATCTGTGTGATGTGATCAATTAGTTTATTCGAGTTCAGAATGACTTTTTTATTGTATTTTAACAGCAACATTTCCAACCAGGACAGATATGTAAGAGAGTTTATTTGTTTTTGTCTATATTGCATTTGTTTTAGGCATAAGGGAAATGAAATGTACCGATATTTACGTATAGCATGTTTTCATAAGCTTGGGTCCAAGGAAAACACAGAATTTCTCATTTGGATCCCAGGCTGAAAAAGTTCATGAACCCCTGTCCTTTAATAATAAGCTGTTATATCCCATTATATCTTCCACCCACTATGTTTGAGTGCACGGCGAGTGCATATTTTTTGTTGTTGATACATTGTGCATTTCATTGAGATTTAATAAAATCACTTTATATTGCATGATTTTTATTACTGTTGATAGTGAAATTGTTGAACAATAATCTGCAAAAAGTCAAATGATTCAAGTGTGGGTGTAAGGGCTGTCGTCGGAAGAAGACCAAGGTGCAGCGGAGATAGTGTTCATCTTGACATTTAATTCAAACAAAGAGAACACTATACAAAAAAACAGGAAAACCGACAGCTGACCAGTACTGACAGGAAACACACTGAACAGAAACAATTACCCCCAAAACCCAAAGGAAAAACATGCTCCTTATGTGTGACTCCCAATCAGCAACAACGAGCTTCAGCTGTGCCTGATTGGGAGCCACACAGGGCCCAAAACAAAGAAATACAAAAACATAGAAAAAGGAACATAGAACGCCCACCCAATGTAACACCCTGGCCTAACCAAAATAAAGAACAAAAAACCCCTCTCTATGGCCAGGGCGTTACAGTGGGCAGCAGAAGTACACGGAAATCTCTTTCTTTCATAATGGACCACAATGGGAACAAGGCTTGACTTTGTCTATGTAATCCTCTGTAATTGCTGTACATGTATTGCTGACTGGTGTGGCTTCTTAATGCATTTTAAATTGTCAAATTAAATAAAATGCATAATTTGCTTAAATATCCTGATTAACTTATTGTTCTTTCAGAATTCAAGTCTGCCACTAAAAGAAAGACTTCCAAACAGGCTTATGCCACTGTTAGAATATGGCTGTATGTCCCACTAAAATACAAAGCATCTGGCTGTATGATGTTCCACTATAATCCAAAGCATCTGGCTGTATGATGTTACACTAAAATCCAAAGCATCTGGCTGTATGATGTCCCACTAAAATACAAAGCATCTGGCTGTATGATGTCCCACTAAAATACAAAGCATCTGGCTGTATGATGTCCCACTAAAATACAAAGCATCTGGCTGTATGTAGAACTAACATAAAAAATAAAAGTGGTAAGGCCAAAATGAATCTGTAAATATTCATACACTCATGAAGCAAAATGTATGTTTGGCATTCAAAAAGTTATCCTTTTTAGATGAAACTGTAATAAATATTTTCATATGTCACCAAATAATTGATTAAAATACATTGTTTTGCAATGAAGGTCTACAGTAACTTCAACAGCACTGTCTGGGGTAGCACCATGGTGTAGTCGGAGGACAGCTATCTTCAGTCCTCCTCTGGCCACATTGACTTCAATACAAAACCTTTTGAAGGCCTCACCCCTTCCATACACAAACATGGTAATTATGACCACTTCCGGAGAACGTCCTCCAACCAAACAAAACATTTGCAGTATGAACTGACATGTTGTCCATCCAATTATAGAATTAGGATCAGAGAATGAACCTAGTGAGTTGTATTGGGATTGTGCCACAGGGCATTATGGGGGTTCTATGTTTTGTGAAGCTTGGTGACATTGTCTGATAGAGATTAAGAGTGAAAAGTGATAGTTGATCAATTATTTTGATATTATTCAATTCAAATTAGTTTTTTCTATTTACAGGAGACGGAGGAAGTATATTATAAATTGTTTTCTTGGTTTAAGAACTGTATTTATGTGTCCAGTTAGTGAAATGTATTTAAATGTGACTTGCTAACTTCAGTAGCTAAACAAAAACCCCGTTCATTCTCTGGAATACACGGTGCAAATTAAAAGTGATGGTCGATCTCTGCCTGCGATCAGTTTCATGAAGAAGAATGAAAAGGTGAGGGCGTTCAATACCAACTGGTATCAAACGTATAACAGCTGCTTAACAACAAGTCTTTCATCAAGCCGCCTGTATTGCTTGGCCTCGCCTGCTTTTTGGAAAGTCTGAGCCTTGGGCAAAAGAGGGGTACAGTGACCTGAAGTACATCGATCGTTCAGCAGGCACAATGCCCACATCAGATTCAAGCTTCTGGAAAAAAGCGGCCTCGATCATGACGAAGTTCTGCGTATTCAAACTGTGCGACACAACGAGAAAGTTGGAAGAAACAGGGATGTTCTCAAGCAGTTTATCAACACCACTGCGTTTTTGGGGCCTGAAAGAATTTGCTTTTAGAGGACACTACGAGAGGGAACGTTCCGCCGACAAGGGAAACTACAATGAGCTTGCAGAGGCAATTGCACGTAACAATGCTTTACTTTGCTGAACATATGGATTTTTCCACTGTCTTTTCTGGGATGTCGAAATCAATTGCGAATGATTTTATAGCTTCCATCCCATCATCCATTAAAAGTTAGATTAAAGAGAGAGGTTGATGCAGGGCATGTTTTCATGTGCGCTCAAGTAGGCTTTCACTTTCCTCCGGTATCTATTTAGCAAAGATGAAAACACAATCACACAAGCAAAAATTCACGATCTGACATGCTGTATGGGATGAAAACTACAATTTTTCAGTCTGATCAACTGTAGGCTCCTAATAAGATCAGCTGCATACAGCCTATGTGCCCTGTGCATCTGGTCAGGGTAAACTAATTGGTAACGTTATGTATTTATAGTCCATTTGTGTGTCAGGAGAAAATGATGAATGTGATCAAATTTGGTTTATATTCAACATTGGGCTGGCTAGGCTGCCTATACGTTTTCAATCCAAAATGATTCACTGGAATGAATCAAGCAACATAATAGTGATGACATACGTGAGGTCATTTTGTTTTTATACGGCCTACAGTTGCATAGAACTGCATGATTGCAACATGCATGAAGCAAGCTCAGCCCTGTGAGTTGTATTGTCTCCCCCCCAGGATGAAAGGCCAGGAGTTTTTTTCATCTTCAGTTTTTTAAAACCATGTGACCGGATTAGGAAAAACTGGTCCCATCATAGCCCATATAAAACCTTTTTACAACTGATTAATCACTGTCATAGGGTCCAGAGTTTTCCTGCTTAGGTTACAAGATAAGGAAAAACTCCAGGTCCCTGGTGGTAAAAATTGCCCCCCCCCCAATCTGGGACCTATGGTGCCACCAGTCTGCTTGCAGTTGTCAGTTATCGTCAGGTATGTGGATGATCAGGGTGTTGGTGAGGGTGTTGGTCAGGGTGATGGTCAGGGTGTTGGTCAGGGTGATGGTCAGGGTGTTGGTCAGGGTGTTGGTCAGGGTGTTGGTCAGGGTGATGGTCAGGGTGTTGGTGTGGGTGATGGTCAGGGTGATGATCAGGGTGATGGTCAGGGTGTTGGTCAGGGTGATGGTCAGGGTGTTGGTCAGGGTGTTGGTCAGGGTGATGGTCAGGGTGTTGGTCAGGGTGATGGTCAGGGTGATGGTCAGGGTGATGGTCAGGGTGTTGGTCAGGGTGTTGGTCAGGGTGATGGTCAGGGTGTTGGTCAGGGTGTTGGTCAGGGTGATGGTCAGGGTGATGGTCAGGGTGTTGGTCAGGGTGATGGTCAGGGTGATGGTCAGGGTGTTGGTCAGGGTGATGGTCATTGTGTTGGTCAGGTTGTTGGTCAGGGTGATGGTCAGGGTGATGGTCAGGGTGATGGTCAGGGTGTTGGTCAGGGTGATGGTCAGGGTGATGGTCAGGGTGTTGGTCAGGGTGTTGGTCAGGGTGATGGTCAGGGTGATGGTCAGGGTGTTGGTCAGGGTGATGGTCAGGGTGTTGGTCAGGGTGATGGTCAGGGTGATGGTCAGGGTGTTAGTCAGGGTGATGGTCAGGGTGTTGGTCAGGGTGATGGTCAGGGTGTTGGTCAGGGTGATGGTCAGGGTGTTGGTCAGGGTGTTGGTCAGGGTGATGGTCAGGGTGATGGTCAGGGTGTTGGTCAGGGTGATGGTCAGGGTGTTGGTCAGGGTGATGGTCAGGGTGTTGGACAGGGTGATGGTCAGGGTGTTGGTCAGGGTGATGGTCAGGGTGTTGCACAGGGCGTTATTCAGAAATGTTTATTGGGCTAGTTTGATGTGTGAAGTGGGCAAGATGCCAACTCTGTGTTTAACTTCACGGAGAAACTTCTCCAAACTTATGATGGCGCAGTTGTAATGGAATGTATCAGCTATTTGTATTTCCAGCTAAGTTCCCTCCTGTTCCCTGTTATTTAGAGGTGATGACCACTCCACTACCATTGTCAACTCTGTCCTGACATGAACTGAAGCCATGTCTCATGTGCCCGCTCATCCACTAGCACATTGAATGTTTCCTCTCCAAGCACCTCTATCAATTTTCTTTCATTACTCTATGTAGAGTCCATCAAATACAATATCACAGTATTACACATCAATGATTTTACTCCTTGCTTGGACTAACTCATTCTTATCTTTTTGGTCTAACTGTGTAGTGTGTTGTGTTATTGTTATTTGTCTTCCCAGACAAATCCTGTCCTGCACTGAAGTCAAGCCTCTGAACACCTCAACTCGTGCCGCATACCCTCATTCAATCACTGCTGTGATCCCTTCAAAACACTGTAAGTAGCCCTCTCATTCCATTCCCAATAATATTGTACTATAAATGTCTTTATTAAATGTTTTAGGTTAAAATAATTACTCTTTGATGATTTTTGAAACACACTTTGACATCTCTATGCGTTCAGCGCCTATACCGTGGGTCTCCCATCCTCCTAAATTGTTGAAGTCACCAGCCTCCACTTGTGTACCAGTAGAGGAAGGAGGAGAGAGCGAGGGAGAAGGCTGTGTACCAGTAGAGGGAGGAGAAGAGAGGGAGAAGGCTGTGTACCAGTAGAGGGAGGAGAAGAGAGGGAGAAGGCTGTGTACCAGTAGAGGGAGGAGAAGAGAGGGAGAAGGCTGTGTACCAGTAGAGGGAGGAGAAGAGAGGGAGAAGGCTGTGTACCAGTAGAGGAAGGAGGAGAGAGCGAGGGAGAAGGCTGTGTACCAGTAGAGGGAGGAGAAGAGAGGGAGAAGGCTGTGTACCGGTAGAGGAAGGAGGAGAAGAGCGTCACCTTGACGGAAAACAAAAGGGGAAAATAACATTGAGACACGGCCAGAGTTTAAGTGAGCGGTGATGTGATGTCATTATTTCGCTCATGAGGGTGCAATGGCTGGCTTCCTGCCTACAACCATGATGCAACAGGAACTAGTGGCTTTCTGTAGACTGTTGTTTATCCGCTGCCTGCCATTGTACTGTGACAGTAGTAGCCAGTTCTGTCATCGTACTGTCTGACAGTAGTAGCCAGCAGTGGTGGAAAAAGTACCCAATTGTCATACTTGAGTAAAAGTGAAGATACCTTAATAGAAAATGACTCAAGTAAAAGTCACCCAGTAAAAATACTACTTGAGAAAAAGTCTAAAAGTATTTGGTTTTAAATATACTTAAGTATCAAAAGTAAAATTATAAATATCTTCAAACCAGACGGCAGACGGCATTTATTTACTCATAGCCAGGAGGACACTCGGACACAATTTACAAATGAAGCATTTGTGTTTAGTGAGTCAACCAGATCAGAGGCGATAGGTATGACCAAGGTTGTTCTCTTGATAAGTGCATGAATTGGACCATTTTACATTCAAAATGTAACAAGTACTTTTGGGTGTCAGGGAAAATGTATGGAGTAAAAAGCTCTGATTCAAGGGCCCAGCTAGACAATGAGTGGCACTGTGGGTACGTGTGTATGAGGTGAATGAAAACAAAGAGGTGTGTGAAGAGGACTGGGGGTCTTTTTTCTGACCTTGAGCTCAATAGACTGGGACTTTGTTGAATGCTACTGAAGTGTGTGTACTTCCCTCGTGTACACACATGCTCTACATCATTTTAACAGAAGATATATTACATTACAGCAAGACAAATATTTGACAAACATACATTTTGCTTCATGAGTGTATGAATATTTAAATTTAATTTAGGCTTTACCACTTTTATTTGTATTTTAGTGGGACATCATACAGCCAGATGCTTTGTATTTTAGTGTGACATCATACAGCCAGATGCTTTGTATTTTAGTGGGACATCATACAGCCAGATGCTTTGTATTTTAGTGGGACATCATACAGCCAGATGCTTTGTATTTTAGTGGGACATCATACAGCCAGATGCTTTGTATTTTAGTGGAACATCATACAGCCAGATGCTTTGTATTTTAGTGGAACATCATACAGCCAGATGCTTTGTATTTTAGTGGGACATAATACAGCCAGATGCTTTGTATTTTAGTGTAACATCATACAGCCAGATGCTTTGTATTTTAGTGTAACATCATACAGCCAGATACTTTGTATTTTGGTGTGACATCATACAGCCAGATGCTTTGTATTTTAGTGTGACATCATACAGCCAGATGCTTTGTATTTTAGTGGGACATCATACAGCCAGATGCTTTGTATTTTAGTGGGACATCATACAGCCAGATGCTTTGTATTTTAGTGGGACATCACACAGCCAGACACTTCGTATTTCAATGGAACATTTTATTTCTATTTTATTTTAATTAGATTTATTTCACCTTTATTTAACCAGGTAAAACTGCAACCTGGCCATGATAAAGCAAAGCAGTGCGACAAAAACAACACAGAGTTACACATGGGATAAACAATCCTACAGTCAATAACACAATAGAATAATCTGTATATAGTGTTTGCAAATTAAGTAAGGAGGTAAGGCAATAAATAGGCCTATAGTGGCGAAGTAAATACAATTTCGCAATTTACACTGGAGTGATATATGTGCAGATTAGCATGTGCAAGTAGAAATACTGGTGTTCAAAAGAGCAGAAAAACAAATATGGGGATAAGGTAGGTAGATGGTTGGATGGGCTATTTACAGATGGGCTGTGTACAGCTGAAGCGATCGGTAAGCTACCCTGACAGCTGACACTTAAAGTTAGTGAGGGAGATATGTCTCCAACTTTCGCAATTCGTTCCAGTCATTGGCAGCAGAGAACTGGAAGGAAAGGCGGACATTTATAGTTGTCCACATATTCTAAGTCAGAACCGTCCAGAGTAGTGATGCTAGTCGGCAGGCGGGTGCGGATAGCGATCGGTTGAAGAGCATGCATTTTGTTTTACTAGCATTTAAGGGCAATTGGAGGCCACGGAAGGAGTGTTGTATGGCGTTGAAGCTCGTTTTGAGGTTTGTTATCACAGTGTCCAAAGAAGGGCCAGATGTATACAGAATGGTGTTGTCTGCGTAGAGGTGGATCAAAGAATCACCCGCAGCAAGAGTGTCACAGGATCCAACGAATGTGGCACCCCTCCTCGGTCGGGCGGCCCTCGGCGGTCGTCGTCGCCGGCCTATTAGCTGCCACCGATCAGTGTTTCTGTGTCTTTTAGTTTTGTCTGTCTGTTCCGCACCTGTTTTGTGTCTGTCATTAGTGGGGGCTTATTTAATGTGTGTTTTCAGTTGGGATTTTGTGCGGGATTGTTTATTGTCCACTCAGGACGGTGGGAGGTATTTTGGGTACGTTGTGTTTTCCGACAGTTTTTTGTCAAAGGATTTACCGGGCTGCGCTCCTTGCCTTTTGTGCCGTGGAATATATATTTTTTGTGTTTTATGGGAAAGTGTTTCTCCCAGGCAAACTTTGTGTAGCGCCCTGTGCTTTTCGGCCTTTGTGTGTCAGTTCATTAAAAGACACTCCAGCACCTCTGTCTCCTGCATCTAATTCCGCCTCTACACCAGTCCAAATCAGTTGTGACAAAGAGCGACATCATTGATATATACAGAGAAAAGAGTCGGCCAGAGAATTGAACCCTGTGGCATCCCCATAGAGACTGCCAGAGGCCCTCTGATTTGACACACTGAACTCTATCTGAGAAGTAGTTGGTGAACCAGGCGAGGCAGTCATTAGAGAAACCAAGGTTGAGTCTGCCGAAGAATACGGTGATTGACAGAGTCGAAAGCCTTGGCCAGGTCGATGAAGACGGCTGCATAGTACTGTCTTTTATCGATGGCGGTCATGATATCGTTTAGGACCTTGAGCATGGCTGAGGTGCACCCGTGACCAGCTCGGAAACCAGATTGCATAGCGGAGAAGGTACGGTGGGATTCAAAATGGTTGGTGATCTGTTTGTTCACTTGGCTTTCGAAGACTTTAGAAAGGCAGGGCAGGATGGATTTAGGTCTGTAACAGTTTGGGTCAGAGTGTCTCCCCCTTTGAAGAGCGGGGTGACCGTGGCAGCTTTCCAATCTTTAGGGATCTCAGACAACATACAGCTAGAAGCTTTGTATTTTAGTGAGACATACAGCCAGATGCTAACAGTGGCATAAGCCTGTTTGGAAATCTTTCTTAGAGTGACAGACTTGAATTCTGAAAGAACAATAAGTTAATCAGGATATTTATACATTTTTTTTATTTGACAATTTAAAATGCATTAAGAAGCCACACCAGTCAACAATACATGCACCACAATTACAGAGAATTACATAGACAAAGTCAAGCCATGTTACACTTGTTTTCAACAATCATTTATACAGTAAGATGTACAGTAGGCCTGAAAATGTTTAATCTTCATGTGTGACCGACCAGCTCGATTCAGTCTTCTGTAGCAAAATTTGAAATAGTTTTTTTTTACATTAGATAAAACTAGAGACTCAGAATTAGAAAATGGTAAATCATACACTACAATTGAAGAACAATGGGAAAGTAATTCTGCTTTGAAAGTTGAAAAACTTGTAATCTCACTTTTGAGAAAATTACCCTTGAATGTTTTATTACTACTACTGAGGAGCTCTTCTTTGTCTGCACCCATTCAGCATTGTTCACACCCTCTTAAGCCTTAGCCCCACCTATCTCTTTAAGGATTCACATGAGGCTATGTACTAAACAAGCAAAGATTTCAAGACTAAAGGCTGGTTTATACTACGTGTTTCGACAGTTGTTGCGGTGACATCATGAACATTCAATTGTCGTCCGATATCAAATTTGTTATTGGCTTTATGAAAAACTATAAACACAAAAACTACAGGCTGCATGACATCAACAGCCTGGGGGTCAAAAATAGCATAACTAGAAAATAGCTAACGGTTGTGTGTGACGAAATAGAAGCAGGATATTCTACCAGAGAATTATAGAACTTGGACACTGTCTCGGTGGCCTAACGTTATATCCTAATTTGACTTAACAGGAAAATAAGGTATAAATTGCAGAACTTATCTGAGTTAGAGTTATTCTAACGAGGGCTTTACTATCTATGCAGTGGGGGGACAACACCGGTGACGGGTTTGATGTACACATTGCAGCTTGCCTTAATGTCCCTGAATTGATCACAGTTGAAGCCGGCCACTAGCTTCTTAGGACCGGGTCTGTATGGTGTAAAGGGCATCGTCACACGTAGTCGTTGCCCTTGTTTTAGCAAAGGCATTCTGAGGAGACATGTGAAAAACATTATACCTCAAGGCAGCTTTAGATCTCTAAACTTCAACACACAAGGTAGTGTAAAATATTTCAGATGGAAAAACTCTAAGCTTTAACCACATGAACAGCCCATGAATGCATGTACTTTCTAGTTTAATCAAGAGCTAAATAATCTCTTGTGGACAGACTACGTAACATAAATTGTATTGAATCATCTGTCAAAAGACTGTGATGCCACAACTAACAAGGAACCGTAGTTCTGGTGCTTTGGTTTCCTCACCAGATATCTGGACATATCAGGACTGGGTGGAGGTGGTGCTGAAAGTGTGGGCGGGGATTTCAAGCAATGATTTCAGACAATGATTTCAAGCTGAAGGTTTTCAGAAGGGGGGCTTGGCTGAGACTTTCTGTTTAGGGGGCTGGTGACTTCTCTAGTCTCATTAGTATCTTCTGTCAAACATTTTCCCCCAGAACCTAATCAAGCATTTTACACAATTTCCTGAGATTTTAGGTCTGGGTATCTGAGATTAAGAGCTAAATTGTCAATTTGACGAGCAAAGTTTCGGTTTGTCATAAAACCTGAATCCATCCCACTTGGCAAAAACTGGGTCCACATCCAGGATTCAAATCTGGACACATTTCACTGGGCACAGACGTCAGTTCAACGTCTAGTTCTGATTTGCATTTGGTTGAGTTATCACCTAATGTGAATTAGAACTCAACAAAAAAAAGGTTAAAAGTTTACTTTTTGCACATCCAATCAGTTTTCCATGTTGATTCAACATCATCATACTGATTTTTTTGGTTGAAATTACATGGAAACAATGTTGATTCAACCGGTTTTTGCACAGTGGGATGGATTCAGGTTTTATGACAAACTGAAACCTTGCTTGTAAAGATATCAGAGAAATGTCACAAAGACCTACCTGGCTTCCATTGTTTCAGTCAGCAAGCCACTGCCGGTCACTGTTATGAAGCAGTTTCTCAGACCTTCGGATAGAGGGTTCTCAAACACAACCTCTGCCGTCATTTCACTATACTGCAATTCAGATCCAATGGCCTAAAAGAGAGCACACATTCGAAGAAAAGCATTTGCTAAATAATATATTATATTGGAACTATCACACTGAATAAACCCCATCTCCAGTTTAATGGCTGTTACTGATATTAACGTTGTATTAAATATATCAACTGTTCAGATGACAGTCTAACACTTTAGATTTTCATCTTCACAGCACGTTTATTCACAGGCCAACCGTTATTGTCCTTGCAAATTGCTATTCTCGCTACTAGTGTGTTTGCCACCTATAAATTAAATGGTAACCCAAGAGTATGTAAAGACCCCCAATGAATGTCACTCAGAGAAAGTTGAGCTGTTCTAAGTAGGTGATTGGAGTGGCTTAACCTGTCTGGGTTAGGGCGCAGTATTTTCACGGCCGGATAAAAAACGTACCCGATTTAAACTGGTTACTACTCTTGCCCAGAAACTATGCATATTAATAGTAGATTTGGACAGAAAACACTCTAACGTTTCTAAAACTGTTTGAATGGTGTCTGTGAGTATAACAGAACTCATATGGCAGGCAAAAACCTAGTAGGAAGTGGCCGGTCTGCGATTTTGTAGTTCTCCTTTTGCTTGTCTATCGAAACTACAGTATCCGTGGGGTTATGTTGCACTTTCTAAGGCTTCCATTGGCTCTCTAAAGCCGTCAGAAAGCGGATTGGGGCGTCTCCTGTCTTTTGGCAAAGTATAGTAACTCAGTTTGTCAGTGGTCTGCCTGAGGACAAAGTGAATGGAAATGCGCTTTCACGAGACCTCGCCATTTTTTCTTTTCCTCTTTGAATGAATACAGTATTGTCCGGTTGGAATATTATTGCTGTTTTATGAGAAAATTGCCATAAAAATTTATTTTAAACAGCGTTTGACATGATTCTAAGTACGGTAATGGAACATTTTGAATTTTTTTGTCTCGAAATGCGTTACCCTTTGGATAGTGACCTGAACGTATGACCAAAACGGGGGTATTTGCACATAACTATGGATTATTTGGAACAAAAACAACATTTGTTGTGGAAGTAGCAGTCCTGGGAGTGCATTCTGATGAAGAACAGCAAAGGTAATCCAATTTTTCTAATAGTAATTCTGACTTTAGGTTGCCCCGAACTTGGCGGGTGTCAAATTAGCTAGCCGTGATGGCTGAGCTATGTACTCAGAATATTGCAAAATGTGCTTTCGCCGAAAATCTATTTTAATATCTGACATAGCGATTGCATAAAGGAGTTCTGTATCTATAATTCTTAAAATAATTGTTATGAATTTTGTCAACGTTTATCATGAGTAATTTAGTAAATTCACCGGAAGTTTTCGGTGGGAATACAATTTCTGAACATCACACTCCAATGTAAAAAGCTGTTTTTTGATATAAATATGAACTTGATTGAACAAAACATGCATGTATTGTATAACATAATGTCCTAGGAGTGTCATCTGATGAAGATCATCAAAGGTTAGTGCTGCATTTAGCTGTGTTTTGGGTTTTTGTGACATATATGCATGCTTGAAAAATGGCTGTGTGGTTATTTGTGTCTATGTACTCTCCTAACATAATGTAATGTTTTGCTTCGCTGTAAAGCCTTTTTGCAATCGGACAATGTGGTTAGATTAACGAGAGTCTTATCAAATGGTGTAAAATAGTCGTATGTTTGAAATATTGAAATTATTGCATTTTTGAGGTATTTATATTTTGCGCCACGCGATTCCACTGGCTGTTGAATAGAGTGGGACACTAACATCCCACCTAGGCCATAGAAGTTAAGGATCTGACAGACTGCGAAATGACAATGTTGGGAATATGCAATACTCACTTTGATGGTGAGCGAAGGGCTCTCTGGCACAAGGTCTTTCTCTGTGATGTACACTGCCTCACTCTTGTCCTTGTCTGTGACCACAGCCGAAACCTTGATGCTGTTGCTCTCCCGCATTTTCTCACCGTACACAGAGAAGGGGATGTGGATGGGTATAGTCAGATCTGCCAACAGAGACAATGCATTTGATTGTCAAGGTATCACAAACGTTAACATTCTGTGTTGTCCTCAGTACAACATTAGCAACCCGAACATTCTGTTGTGTCCACAGTACAACGTTAGCAACCCTAACATTCTGTAGCATCCTCAGTACAACGTTAGCAACCCTAACATTCTGTAGCGTCCTCAGTACCACATTAGCAACCCTAACATTCTGTAGCGTCCTCAGTACGTTAGCAACCCAAACATTCTGTAGCACCCTCAGTACAACATTAGCAACCCTAACATTCTGTTGTGTCCTCAGTACCACATTAGCAACAATAACATTCTGTAGCGTCCTCAGTACCACACTAACATTCTGTTGTGTCCTCAGTACCACATTAGCAACCCTAACATTCTGTTGTGTTCCTCAGTACAACGTTAGCAACCCTAACATTCTGTAGCATCCTCAGTACCACATTAGCAACCCTAACATTCTGTAGCGTCCTCAGTACCACATTAGCAACCCAAACATTCTGTAGCATCCTCAGTACCACATTAGCAACCCTAACATTCTGTTGTGTCCTCAGTACAACGTTAGCAACCTGACAGCCATAAGAGTTAGAGTCAGTCGATTTGCTACAACGCTATGACAGCTATACATGATAATTTACAGCTTTGTAAATTGACCAGTTAAACTCTAACTATATGCACTCCTGAAACACACCATGTTTTTGTGGAAATCAATCATTGAGATTGATATATGCGTCATACCAAGGATGTTGACAAAGAATTCTAAAGGTGAATAGCTGCAATGTGCTTTTGGTTTTGTTAAGTGTTTCAGTTCCCTTTGTTCTGTGATGTAAATGCCTCCCTGTGTGCACTACTGTGATAGTTAAACCTTGTAGGCCTACTCACGGAAAGAGTTTGGAACATTTTCACTCTACCTTGGTTGGGAAGGAGCTTCAGTTTTTTCAATTCGGTCTGTATCTGGGAGGATGGGATCCCGTTGTATCTCATGGCCTGAACGTTGACATTGATCACTAGTGTCCGAGTTTCACTGTCGTTGCTGTTCAGTATAAGCTTGAGGTCGATGTTTTTGCCGCTGACCGGCTTGGTCAGCTCCACGATCTTCATGGAAACGCCAGGTTTGCAGTCATGGGTCCCGTTTGAATTCTCTCCGGGTATGTTGACTCTTTTCACAGCTAGATTGTACACAGCTCTCTCCATTTTTGTGCCTGTTTGAAATGTGTGACATTTTGGATGAGTACCTGGTGACTCAAGCAGTTTCACTCACCTGGGAGAATTATTGTGACAGGTGGACACAGCACCATTCTGAATAATCTCTTAAAAAAGTACAGAACTATTTCCCAGACCAACCAGATTTCTAAAATATATAAAATACGCTTATACCCTTATGATAGGTATAACCCTTGTAACGTTGCATTATTTCCGAAATCAATTGATAACAGTTAAACCTTGATATAGTCAGACTCTCGGTTCATTCAATACCAACCCTCTGCATGTTTATAGTTGGCCGTGATGTCCACTCTCTTGTCACTGCCCACTGCCTTGGTGCTGATGTTCTGGCCTACGGACACACTGTCCGTGGAGATCTTTTTCTTGGAGCCGTCAGCGAACACCATCCAGGTTACACGGTCGGCGTTGACTTCGGCGAAGACAAAGGGCACATCGTATTTGAGGTCAACGTGACCCTGCAGTATTGCCTTGACTGGAGCAGGGCCGCAGCAGTAAACATCTGGGGGAGGGGAAGAGAAAACAACATGAGCGTATAACAGGGAGTTCCCTTCATGTCTCCCAGACCCAGGACACGAACTCAGAACCATCTGCACAGTAACACAACATACAGTACATACAACCTCCAGAAGTGTGTTATTATGTAAGATGGTGTGAGATGAGATGGAAGTTGGACCGTACCAGTGCTTTTCTCCTGGGGGGTGGGGTCCACAACCTGCCAGCCATCGTATAAGGAGCCTGCTGAGAGATCGGGCCGTCTCATCCAGGCCTCCACCCACACATGGTAGTTCCTGAGCAGAAACACCAGTCTTCAAAACTTCATGCTATTGGCATCACTCTTCATACTGTAGCCACAATGACCTCATGTTACACTTACCATACACTGTCGGGGCTCTGTTTGGGTCTGACTCCATAGTCGGAGAAGAAGTAGTCAATTGTCAGGTTTTTGTCGGTGTCGTGGGCAGACTGAAAGTTGGAAACCACTCGACATGGGATTCCCAAACACCTCAGTACTGACAAGGAAATACATTTCAGGCATACTGGTTAACTAAAACAACACATTCAAAGAATACTGGTTAACTAAAATAAGCACATCCAATGCATTGACACGCAGCCTCTCTCCTCTGATCAGAGGTGGTGGGTAATCTTGCCATCCCTCTCAAAAACCAATCACAGCCCTGGGTCTGAGCGCATGCAATAGTCAGTTCTATTTAAATAACATTGTATTGATTGATTGACTAAAATAATAATTGAAGAGAGATTGGACAGTAATAGCCTACCTGTGCACATTACAGCGGCGAACACCCAACACTGGCCATACTTGACTGGATTGCTGCCATTTTTGAGCCACCTCCTTAGTACCTCCACACTGCCGTTCCAGTGAGTGGGGGACATGCCACCATCGTATCGACCATCCCACCGCCCCATCAGGACACCTCTGTCATCGTTAGCGTTGATCTGGGCAAGGACAATAATGTTCAAATTAGATTTCAGAACTGTCATTTGGCTGAGTGAATGTGTTTTTGTACTATCTAAAATGTAGTTGCTTTCCTGGATCTAGATTGAGCATAGCCTTGGACTAAAAAGCATGTTCAGTGTGGAAAGTTATTTTTAGTCCAGGACTAGATTTAATCTGGGTTCGGGAAACCAGTCCTATATGTGTAACAACACCTTAATTAGTGGCACTGGAACCATTTATAGTGAACAGGGCTAGATGATGTTCCAGAAATGAACCAATGTATCTTCTTGTGCTGTTTATACAGAACTATGAGCTTATGATGATTTAAAGAATGTTACTGTTACTAGATGGGTTTAATAATGTTGTCACAGTTACTAGTGGGGTTCAATAATGTTGTCACGGTTACTAGATGGGTTTAATAATGTTGTCACTGTTACTAGATGGGTTCAATAATGTCACTGTTACTAGTGGGGTTCAATAATGTTGTCACGGTTACTAGATGGGTTTAATAATGTTGTCACTGTTACTAGTGGGGGTCAATAATGTCACTGTTACTAGTGGGGTTCAATAATGTTGTCACGGTTACTAGATGGGTTTAATAATGTTGTCACTGTTACTAGTGGGGGTCAATAATGTCACTGTTACTAGTGGGGTTCAATAATGTTGTCACAGTTACTAGATGGGTTTAATAATGTTGTCACTGTTACTAGTGGGGGTCAATAATGTTGTCAATGTTAAAACAATAATGTTGTCACAAGCTAGGATTTCCATCCAAGTGGCGACAGATATTCATGTGAATATTCTAAAATCATAAAAGCATAAAAACAATATGCGCATTTTCCCACCAGAGATGTGTTTCCATTAAATGTACTTTTTTTGTCGTACATCACTTACTTCACAGGAGCAGCATTTCAACGTAAACATACTTTTTTTATCTAAATATGTTTATTGGCAGAAATGCCTTCTAGAACATGTGAACTTTCATGTGCCTTAATTAGAAACTTGTATTCCATCCATAAATATGAATACAATATTTACCACATGGCCTCACATATGAATCCTTAAAGAGATGAACGGGGCTAAGGCTTATGAGGATGTGACCGATGCTGAATGGATGTAGAAGAGCTCTCCAGTAGGTGTACCAAAACATTCAAGGGCTATTTTCTCAAAAGTGAGGTTTCAAAGCAGATTATTTCCCCATTGTTCCTCAACTGCAGTGTATGATATCCCATTTTCTGTCTCTGAGTCTCTACCTTTATCCAAAGAAAAAAAACGAATAATAATCACATTTTGCTACATAAGATCGAGGCGGTTGGTCACATTTTAGAATAAAGCTGTAACGTAACAAAATGTAGAAATTGTCAAAGGTCTGAATACTTTCCGAATGCACTATAGCCAACATTATAAGATTATGTTTTATTTGTCAAACGGCAGCCAAGCATCGAGGATCATGTTACCAGAATAAGGCCCTCAATATTTAATAGAAAGAAATATCAAGCTCATCCCCTTGCACATTCACCACCCTGTGAACTTCATCATTAATTTATTTATCTGTAGCCTAATAAACGGCATGCTTTCCCGATGAGTCATAGTGGGACGACCACACAAGATGTCATTGCGTGATTCCAAGTTTACTTCGATTTGATGGTTATTAAATCAATATTTGCGCATAAAAGCATTTCCACCAACATTTCTCTCATAATTAATTTACCGACTTGTCTTGTGCATTTTGTTTTGTCAACATTTGTAAAGCTGACTGACACATTTTCCATCAGCACTTTCATGAAATGTCATGAAATGTTTTATCTGACATGTACTTTACTCGCATAAAAAGGTTGGATGGAAACCTGTTCACTGTTACTAGTAGGGTTCAATAATGTTGTCACTGTTACTAGTGTGGGTCAGATCTCCAATCTTACCATGGCACTGACCACCCTACTGACATAGATGGGGTTGCAACGAGCAGAGAAGTCCTTTGCGGGGTCACACAGACACTTGGGATTCACGTCAAGCAGCTTTAGGCAAATGTCCACTATATCGTCTTCAAACTGGAGAAACAATACATTTGGGCAGGTTAGTTAGCAACAATTTCTAAAATGTCTTGTCTATACTAACTTACAATTTTGTAATTTAACAGACGCTCTTATCCAGAGCGACTTACAGTATTGAGTGGATAAGTGTTCGTATTGGTCTCCCGCAGTAATCGAACCCCACAACCCTTGCGTTGCAAGAGCCATTCTTTACCAATGGAGCCACGAAGGACTCTAGCCAATCACGTAGACTAAGATATCGTGTGACATTTGGGGTCGGTTTCCTGGACAACAGATTAGTCCTGGACTTCTCTAGAGTAAAAATAATTTGGGAGGGAGAATCTCCATTGACTTTGCTTTTTAGTTGAGGAATATATTTAATCTGTGTCCAGGAAACAAGCCCTATATGTTATAAGCAGATAGCTAGTACTTTTCAACTGTACAATACTGTATTGTTTGTTCTGTGTACCTGTCCGAAGTTCCACGCCATAGAGCTGATGTATTTGTCAGAACCTTTGTACACCAGGCCTTGTTCTCTCATCACATACTCCTGCCTCTCCTCCTCTTCAGGTAGATGCACCCAGTCCTCTACAGCCCGCAACAAAATACAGCCGTTTTAAAAACATGAATTATAAGAATTTGTTCCACTGACTTGACTGGATAAATAAAAAATATATTATTATACAAACTGAAATGAAAGGGTATCTGGACAAGGTTTAAATTGCGAGTAACTTTAACATGTTATCATGCTGTTACTGTGTTATGACCACTGTCTCCCATGCTAGAATGTAGTGTTACCAAGCTGTGTTACCAGTATGTTACCAGACTTTAATACCAGGATGTTAGCAGGCTGTGCTACCAGGCTGTGCTGCAAGGCTGTGCTACCAAGCTGTGCTAATAGGCTGTGCTACCAATGAACTCATCACATGGTTTCAACAGCAATGCCACCACTTTGATATTAGAGATCAGCATTCATAACCACAGACTGTCATTCATATAATGTGGCTCTGGATGTTGTGGCCCATTGTTTGTATCTGTGTGTCTATTATGTCCCAAAACAGTTATGAGGCGTCTTTCCAACCCATACAGCGACATGGGTTACAACAATTTCTGTAAAGTTAGCCATTTCCAGCTTTTAAACTGATGAGAACATTCAGGAATGCTACATTTGACACCCTCTGGATACTGTATCAAATATTGACTGTCTGTTACCATGGCTGTATTGATGCAGTCACAGCATTTGTTGTCCTTTCTGTGATTAAAAAAGTGAATTTATCACAGTTCTAGTTAACATTTTTACGAATGCTTTAAACTCCAATCTAAAGTATTACATATGCTTTACCATACTCTCAAATCTCGTTCACAGGAAGTGAATTCATTGTCCAGAATTCCCATGAGGGATAATAAAGTTGTTTTGAATTGAATTGTGTTTACCTTTGCACCAGGGATTAAACAGCAGAAGGAGCTTGCCCAGGCTGCTGCCCACTGATGCGGTGGCGCTGGTCTTTACAGACAGCCTGTACTCTCCCACTGGGGCATCTGCTGGGCTGGTGATGTCCAGGGTGATTGAGCCTGCCAGGAACACTGAGCCCTGGTGAACCTTGACCTTCCAGGAGGAACCCTTCCCACAGCCCTCAGGTAGCCTGAACACTGACCTGGTCCCCAATGCCTCCGAAGGCTGGGGCCCTGGATGGAAAACAGAGGATGTTGTGGGTTGTGTTCAGTAGGAATGAAATTGCTGAAAACTTTCAGAAACAGTGATACACTGGGAGTACAAAAAATGACTAGTCCCCATTTTCCCTCAGAACAGCCTCAATTATCCGGGGCATGAACACTACATGGTGTCGAAAGCGTTCCTCAGGGATTCTGGTCCATGTTGACGCCAATCCTTCTCACAGTTGTGTCAAGTTAGCTGGATGTCCTTTGGGTGGTGAACCATTCTTGATACACATGGGAAACTGTTGAGTGTGAAAACCCCAGCAGCATTGCAGTTCTTGACACACTCAAACTGGTGTGCTTGGCACCTACTACCATACCCTGTTCAAAGGCACTTAAATCTATTGTCTTGCCCATTCACCCTCTGAATGACACACATACACAATCCATGTCTCAGTTGTCTCAAGGCTTAAAAATCCTTTAACCTGTCTCCTCTCTTTCATCTACACTAATTGAAGTGGATTCAATTAGGGATCATAGCTTTCACCAGGATTCACCTGGTCAGTCTATATCATGGAAAGAGCAGGTGTTCCTAATGTTTTGTGCACTCAGTGTATTTGTCCAATTAGATTCTATATTTTCTGACAGCTTAACGTTGATGTCAGGAGTACATATACATTACAAGTGGAGGTATCTCAAGTCCTGTCATTGGTGCAATTCAGTTTTTAGATTAAATTGAATTGACCCCAACTCAGGTATGTAAAATGCATACAAGGATTTGTTCCAATGTCATTATTACTGCACGTGTCTGTCTTTCAAAGGGGACTAACATAGGGCCGATTTCTCTACCCTAGCCTCGATCCATCCTAGTGTGTTTTAGTCCAGGACTAGCATAATCTGGGTCCGGGAAACTTTTAATACAAACAGCCCTAATAAATAGCAGCGATAAATAAAGTTATTCTATTTTCTATTCTAGATAGCTCACCTGTCTCCACCTTCAGCTCCAGTAAGTCTGTTGTGGGCCTGGAGGGGCCATGGAGTTCAAAGGTGACCAGGAAGGACTGGCCTCTCCTGACTATCAGTCTGTTCACTGAGATGTCATTGGTTTTGTGGGCTTTGTTGTTCTTCTCACAGTGGAGCTCTACTTTGCCAACGTCTTCAAGAAAGAATGAAATTAATACATATATAGAAAAAACTTTTTTCATTTGAAACTGAATTATCCCTTAGTTAAAATCCTGCTTTTCTATTTTTCCTGATAATACAACTTTTATGTTTTCTAGTGTGGGTGTCTGTTTCTGTGTTTGATGTTGTCTTGCCCAATGTTTGTTGGTCACATTTTTGCCTGACAGCAACATAGCAGAAACACTATCAGTTGGGCTAGTTTAGATCACTGGATAGAGAAAACACTTGTAGCCTTTCACCATGCAAAATGCAGAATAAATATGCAGAAAGAAATAGGCGAAAGACCATAGACTTAGGAATTAGAATGTAATATGATCTCTATGTAAAAGACAGCCTTGGGCCAGTATGAAATGGTATGAGGAACCTATGACAATAATTCAAGTGAAACATCTATTTTTCTAGTTTGCTAGTGTTATCTATGCCAGTGGTTCCAAAACTTTTTATAGCCCCGTACCCCTTCAAACATTCAACCTCCATCTGTTACCCCCTCTAGCACCAAGGGCAGCGCACTCTCAAATGTTATTTTTTGCCATCATTGTAAGCCTGCCACATACACACTATACGATATATTTATTAAACATAAGAATGAGTGTGAGTTTTTGTCATAAACCGGCTCGTGGGAAGTGACTAAGAGCTTTTATAGGATTAGGGCACAAATAATAATATAATAATGATCAATAATTGTGCTCTTTATTTAGCCATCTTACATTTAAAACCTTATTTGTTCATCAATTTTGGACCCCCTTGTGGCTCCCCCTAAATGTGGAGTATGAAATAATTTTGACATAACACATTTTTGCTATCATTATTTTTTTACATCCGTTATTAGACAGTGATGATGATTATGAACATGGTCTTTTGCCTGCTAATGCCTGCAATGCAGTGAAGAAAGCGATATGACAACAATAACGTCTAATGTAACTGGCCCCTCTAACAGTTCAACTGGCCCCAGCTTGGCCCCCCCCAGTTGAAATGGTCTAGAACCGCCACTGTTTAACAGATGAACAAACACCAACAAGGATGATCTTTCTTTGTAAGAAAATGTTCCATTCTACAAGTCAAGTCACCCAATTACCCATTCACTGTACTATATTACCCTCTGTCACTAAACATGACTTAGGCTACCTTGACAATGCAATAGTCACATTTTTTAGCATCTGAATTTGATCAAAAATCTTGCAATGAGCAGTGTTAGTTGACTTACCAAAACCCATTGAAGCTGTCTCTCACGTGGTTGTGTTGGTAAGTGGATTGAGTTGCTTGTTGTAGTACTGCAGTACTGTAAGTTACGAAAGGATGCCAGGGCTTTTAAAAGGAGCCCTACCCATGTTATAAGAATGTCTCAAATTTCACACAGTTACAAATGTACACACCTTTTCTTACTTTCAGGAAAATGTGTCATTACATAGTCATCATCACCACATCAGCATATACATTAAACCAGAAATGTGTCTTCATCTGCTGCGTTGAGATTGAACTGCTGTAGTTAGCACTCTCTAAATGTGTCTTCATCTGCTGCGTTGAGATTGAACTGCTGTAGTTAGCACTCTCTAAATGTGTCTTCATCTGCTGCGTTGAGATTGAACTGCTGTAGTTAGCACTCTCTTGATGGTTTGAGTTGTATTACATTGTTCAATGTGTTTTTCTGTCATATGGTGACTTCAACCACAGACAATCAGCATGGCAGTGAATCAGCACAGTGACTACGACTATCATGAGCATCATCTTGAGGTTCAAAGGTGGTTATCCTACAGTACACTGATAGAAAACATAACATATATTAATACAGTCATCATACATCAGGGATTGACATTAAGGGTTACGCTATTGCCCAGGGTAAGAGTCTGCTCTGAGGTTGCCCCATTCGGGAGGGGATTTGTATTTACTGATAACCAAAACACAAATAATTGCAGTAGTTTGGTCTTTCTCCCCTGTGTGTAGGTGAAAATAGCAATACAAATTTTTTGAGCAAGTGATCATAATCTTCATGCCTTTCAGACCTTAATGTCATTCCTCTTCCATGATTCTGGCTCAAATGGATATTTAGACCTTCTATTTGCCAAATTGGCAACTATTTCAGATCCAATCAGTGTATCTGTCAGTTGCACAGAATACAACAGGTGTAAACAGCACAGTGAAATGATTGCTTGGATGCACTTCGTCAATGTTGCAGTAATACTATGTCATATAAAATAAAAACACACAATAATGTTTTTAAAGTACAATGTATTGACATGTAGAACATATTGACATGTAGAACATATTGACATGGAGAATATATTGACATGGAGAATATATTGACATGGAGAATATATTGACATGGAGAATATATTGACATGGAGAATATATTGACATGGAGAATATATTGACATGGAGAATGTAATGACATGCAGAATATATTGACATGTATACAAGAGTATTGTGACTATCAAAATAGACACTATTGAAATCTATATACATCTTGATTTCTACGCAGGGCAAATGACACATCAAAGATGAATACTAGTCTCAGTCCCCTGTATATAATGCATTCGGAAAGCTTTTAGACCCCCTGACTTTTTCCACATGTTGTTACGTTACACCCTTATTCTAAAATGGATTAAACAGTTTTTCCCCCTCATCAATCTACAAGCAATGCCCCATAGGGACAAAGCAAAAACATATTTTCCAAAATTTTGGCAAATGTATAAACAAATAAAAACTGAAATATCACATATACATAAGTACTTAGCAATTTACTCAGTACTTTGTTGAAGCGCCTTTCACAGTGATTACAGCCTTGAGTCTTCTTGGGTGTAACGCTACAAGCTTGGCACACCTGTATTTGGGGAGTTTCTCCCGTTATTCTCTGCAGATCCTCTCAAGCTCTGTCAAGTTGGATGGGGAGCGTCGCTGCACAGCTATTTTCAGATATCTCCAAAGATGTTTGATTGGTAAAAGGCCGGGCTCTGGCTGGGCCACTCAAGGACATTCAGAGACTTGTCCCGAAGCCACTCCTGCGTTGTCTTGGCTGTGTGCTTAGGGTCGTTATGCTGTTGGAAGGTAAATATTCGCCCCCAGTCTGATGTCTTGAGCGCTCTGGAGCAGGTTTTCAACAAGGATCTCTCTGTACTTAAATCCGTTCATCTTTGCCTCGATCCTGACTAGTCTCCCAGTCCCTACAGCTGAAAAACATCCCCTCAGCATGATGCTGCCACCACCATGCCTCACTGTAAGGATGGTGCCAGGTTTCCTCCAGACGTGACGCTTGGCATTCAGGCCAAAGAGTTCAATCTTGGTTTCATTACACCAGAGAATCTTGTTTGTCATGGTCAGAGTCCTTTAGGTGACCTTTGGCAAACTCCAAGCGGGCTATCATATGGCTTTTTACTGAGGAGTGGCTTCCGTCTGGCCACTCTACCATAAAGGCCTGATTGGTGGAATGCTACAGAGATGGTTGTCCTTCTGGATGGTTCTCCCATCTCCACAAAGGAACTCTGGAGCTGTGTCAAAGTGACCATCTGCTTCTTGGTCACCTGCCTGACCAAGGCCCTTCTCCCCCGATTGCATAATTTGGCCGGGTGGCCAGCTCTAGGAAGAGTCTTGGTGGTTCCAAACTTCTTCCATTTAAGAATGATGCAGGCCACTGTGTTCTTGGGGACATTAAATGCTGCACAAATGTTTTTGTACCCTTTCCCAGATCTGTGCCTCGACACAATCCTGTCTCAGAGTTCTACGGACAATTCCTTCAACCTCATAGCTTGGTTTTTGCTCTGACATGCACTGTCAACTGTGGGAACTTATATAGACAGGTGTCTGCCTTTCCAAATCATGTCCAATCAATTGAATTTACCACAGGTGGACTCAAATCAAGTTGTAAAAACATCTCAAGGATGATCAATGGTAACAGGATGCACCTGAGCTGAATTTTTTGTCTCATAGCAATGGGTCTGAATAACTATGTACTGTAGATAAGGTATTTCTGTTTGTTTTTCTTGTACATTTGCAACAATTTTCGCTTTGTCATTATTAGGTGTTGTGTGTAGATTGATGTGGAAAAAAAATCTTTAATCAATTTTAGAATAAGGCTGTGAAAAAAAGTCAAGGGGTCTGAATACTTTCCGAAGGCACTGTATGCTGCCATGGTACAACGGCAATGCATTTGTTTGATAGAACAGTTCACATGACTACAATCATTTAAACGTTAAAGGTAGTTTATTCCCCATTTAACAGTTTAACTCCATTTGAATTGGCTTTTATCATACAGTATTTATATTTTTTATCATATTGTTCTCATCTCTCTGGTTGCTACTTTTATTCGCTAATAAGCAGTGGCACATTCTGTCGTCCAGGTTGCTCAAGACATCTTATTTCACCATCTCTGACTAATGTAATTGTACCCTTTTGCTGCACCTTTTTTTTCACTGGTTTATCTTGATTATAAATGTCAGTTCATCTACTTTTCTGCCTCTTGATGAATTCATGAAGGGAGTCTTGCTGCTCGGAACCGTTGCGAAAGCGCTTACTCAACGTCCGACGTGGGAGAGGTAGGCGAACTTCCGACTTCTGACTAAATGATGAAGGAGGAAACATTGTCTGTTAGCAGGTTTTTGTTCCAACCCAACATGAAAACATCTGATTCAAATGATCCGACCGCTAATGCGATTCAATCCAGAGTAGTTAGGAACTGTTGTGTTAGTGCTGGGCTGGAATAAAATCCTGTTTACATGGCTCTCCAGGACCAGGCTCTTGGCCATCCGCCCTGTTCTTGACCTGCAGCTCTGGTCACGCATCCCCCATCCACGCACTCCTTGCCTGGGCCATCATGGCCGTGTTCTGCGGCGGCCCCAGCTGCCTCACTTCCACCCTGCCCTCCACCCCACGGCTACAGCGCCCCAGGGAGGCCATGTATCTCTGGGCATGGGCACCCCAGTGCCAGGAACGTAGCTGGGAGTCATGCTCCTGCCAGAGGAAGAGGAAGAGCTGCCGGGGGCACTTCCTCTGGCCCCAGCACATGGCGGTTCTCAGAGCCATCATGCCCTTAGCGTCCTCCAGTTGGAGTGGGGCGTCGCGCACCAGTAGCTCCTGTATGGACTGCAACTGGCCATAGGTGGCGGCCACGTGGAGGGCCCCAGTCTGGCCCTTAACATTGGTCCCTGCAGAGATAACAGGGTCACATTTGTTTGGCAGAATGAAAGAAACCACACTGAAACAAGGAGGGACTGGCTTGACTTTTGCAACTTGTTTTCCATTGCACGGCCTAATTAACATAACCCAGATGTCGCCAGCGTACCGGGAAAACCCTGTATCTCCAAAAAGTTAAATCGCCAGGAATTAAAAATAATAACATACAGGGTTTTTTTTCAGACCTATTGCTATACATTAATTGAAGTTCACTAGGCATTTTAGAATTATTTATATTAGCCCTAGAGAAATATTTTCTTATTACTGCTTGTTTTTCTGAAGTCTACCAACCTTGCCAGCAGGCATGCCAGCTAAGATAGTTAGACAAGCTAGCTACTCTTACTTGAATGATCCGCTGAAATGGCTTCTTGGTAGTTGGGAGATCGGGAACCTATCTGGGCTAGCTAAAGACAACTTCATAAAATTGCTAGTGGCTAGTAGTATTACAGAGATTATTACATGTTCTTTTGTATTATTTTTTTAACATTACAAATCTGAGGGTGCACCTGCCCCTGCTATGGGCTTGACGCCTCTGAGGGGGATATCTAGATTCAATTTATGTAAAAAATATTTAGCAAAATCACCCCAGGTGAGATACAAGGTTTTTCCAGTGCGCCGGTGATATCCAGATGTTTTGCCTCTGCGGTGGTGGGTACCTTGTTGGAGCAGGAAGCGGACAGCGGGCATGTGTCCACGGTGGGCACTGATGAACAGAGAAGAGACGGTGAGAGAGCCAGGAGGGAGCTCCTCTCATGGAACCCATAGCACTGAGATGGGAGGAACGTGGAGGTGCTGGTTTGGACATCACACTCTTGAGCTACATGAAATAAAGAGAAAATAGTCATTTCATGTGTGAAAAGTCGATGGAAATGTTCATCCTAAAAAAGGGGAATAGTGAAGTAAATAAGGTCTACAGGTTATAATAGCAGCTGTGAGATGCTGTTTAGATGTGCAGTAATTACAGGCTAGCCACATTAGATCAAATAAGGAGTTGGATCTTTCAACAAGTCTGATAAAGAAATGCAGTATTGCTATTACTATTTTTGGTGATGATGCCTCTTTTTTTACTATGATCAATAATGACCTGAGCCATAGAGAGTCTCTGTGTATGACTGCTGTAGACTATTCTAGGTTTTTCTTTCATGCCACATCACCTTGAATACATCCCCAGTAGCTGCAGCTATCACAAGCTCAGCCCGTCCATCATAAGGCCAGATCATCAGGGTGACAGTAGTTCCAGGGACGATGTCATTACAGTGAATAGTGGTGCCATCATATACAATGCATTCAGAAAGTATTCAGACCCCTTGACTTTTTCCACATGTTGTTACATTACAGCCTTATTCTAAAACATATTAAATACTTTTTTCCCTCATCAATCCACACACAGTACCAAAACTGTATTTTTTACATTTTTGCTTGTAATAAAAAATGGAAATATCACATTTACATCAGTATTCAGACCCTTTAGTCAGTAACTTGTTGAAGCACCTTTGGTAGCGATTACAGCCTTGTGTCTCCTTGGGTGTGACGCTACAAGCTTGGCACACCTGTATTTGGGGAGTTTCTCCCATTTTTTGGGTCAGAGAAGTATATCATTAAATAGTTAGTCAAACTGGAAAACACCCTCAATAATATGTTCACTGTGACGGGCCTGTCACTGCTAGCCTACGTTTGAGATGTATAATGTCCCTGATTCTAACTTCATTAAAACCAATAAAAATAAATGGATACATATCTAATTAATGAATCAACAACATCTCCCCATTTCTCATTAAAATATGTCAACAGTTAAACCTGCAAATTACATCAAAAGTATTTATTTTACCATTATCCAGGTAGCATACTCTCTGGAAGTCTGTGGGAATCCCAACCACTAATTCCATGGCGTTTTTTAGCTCTCTGATTCTCATATTGTGGTGGTAGTTGGGAACAACGAACATCTCTCCCGTTTCACGCAGCCTTGCACCAAGACTGAACTTGACTTTCTTCGACGGGTCACGGTAAATTGCGTTTTTGGGTCTCTGTACCTCTTCTTTGAGGTGTTAAAATGACACTTACATTCAGTATAAAGACATTATTGCTTACAATGCCGAGTTTCACTATGAAGATGAAAAATGATCAGGCCTGCTGTACATCTTGCTGTATAAATTACTGTTGAAAACAAGTCTAGGTTGGAACTGTTGCTGTTAAAATACAAGTAATCATTTTTATTCTTAACTGGAATAAAACTGATTGGGCAAAACACGATTCTGGGTTGCTCATCGAAAGCAGGAAGTGGTTTCCTGCCTGACTGAGAAAGCAGTAGATGTTCTGATCCAGTTTGGCACCACATACCTCAACTCAGAAACAGACTCAATGCTGAGCATGACCTCAGGGTTGCACAGTCAAAAAATTATCCCAGAATAGACATGATTGTTGAAAACCCCTCATTAGGACTGTGTGTGTTTCCTGGTCTACATCTGTTCAGGATAAAAATGATTTATTGTATTTTAACAGCAACAGTTCCAACCTAGACCTTTTTTTCAACTGTACTTTTTACAGTAAGATGTACAGAAGGACTGATCATTTTTCATCTGTACTGTTACTTAGGGTTGCACTATCAAAAAGCCTGTGTGTGTGTTCTGGTCTACATCTGTGTGATGTGATCAATTAGTTTATTCGAGTTCAGAATGACTTTTTTATTGTATTTTAACAGCAACATTTCCAACCAGGACAGATATGTAAGAGAGTTTATTTGTTTTTGTCTATATTGCATTTGTTTTAGGCATAAGGGAAATGAAATGTACCGATATTTACGTATAGCATGTTTTCATAAGCTTGGGTCCAAGGAAAACACAGAATTTCTCATTTGGATCCCAGGCTGAAAAAGTTCATGAACCCCTGTCCTTTAATAATAAGCTGTTATATCCCATTATATCTTCCACCCACTATGTTTGAGTGCACGGCGAGTGCATATTTTTTGTTGTTGATACATTGTGCATTTCATTGAGATTTAATAAAATCACTTTATATTGCATGATTTTTATTACTGTTGATAGTGAAATTGTTGAACAATAATCTGCAAAAAGTCAAATGATTCAAGTGTGGGTGTAAGGGCTGTCGTCGGAAGAAGACCAAGGTGCAGCGGAGATAGTGTTCATCTTGACATTTAATTCAAACAAAGAGAACACTATACAAAAAAACAGGAAAACCGACAGCTGACCAGTACTGACAGGAAACACACTGAACAGAAACAATTACCCCCAAAACCCAAAGGAAAAACATGCTCCTTATGTGTGACTCCCAATCAGCAACAACGAGCTTCAGCTGTGCCTGATTGGGAGCCACACAGGGCCCAAAACAAAGAAATACAAAAACATAGAAAAAGGAACATAGAACGCCCACCCAATGTAACACCCTGGCCTAACCAAAATAAAGAACAAAAAACCCCTCTCTATGGCCAGGGCGTTACAGTGGGCAGCAGAAGTACACGGAAATCTCTTTCTTTCATAATGGACCACAATGGGAACAAGGCTTGACTTTGTCTATGTAATCCTCTGTAATTGCTGTACATGTATTGCTGACTGGTGTGGCTTCTTAATGCATTTTAAATTGTCAAATTAAATAAAATGCATAATTTGCTTAAATATCCTGATTAACTTATTGTTCTTTCAGAATTCAAGTCTGCCACTAAAAGAAAGACTTCCAAACAGGCTTATGCCACTGTTAGAATATGGCTGTATGTCCCACTAAAATACAAAGCATCTGGCTGTATGATGTTCCACTATAATCCAAAGCATCTGGCTGTATGATGTTACACTAAAATCCAAAGCATCTGGCTGTATGATGTCCCACTAAAATACAAAGCATCTGGCTGTATGATGTCCCACTAAAATACAAAGCATCTGGCTGTATGATGTCCCACTAAAATACAAAGCATCTGGCTGTATGTAGAACTAACATAAAAAATAAAAGTGGTAAGGCCAAAATGAATCTGTAAATATTCATACACTCATGAAGCAAAATGTATGTTTGGCATTCAAAAAGTTATCCTTTTTAGATGAAACTGTAATAAATATTTTCATATGTCACCAAATAATTGATTAAAATACATTGTTTTGCAATGAAGGTCTACAGTAACTTCAACAGCACTGTCTGGGGTAGCACCATGGTGTAGTCGGAGGACAGCTATCTTCAGTCCTCCTCTGGCCACATTGACTTCAATACAAAACCTTTTGAAGGCCTCACCCCTTCCATACACAAACATGGTAATTATGACCACTTCCGGAGAACGTCCTCCAACCAAACAAAACATTTGCAGTATGAACTGACATGTTGTCCATCCAATTATAGAATTAGGATCAGAGAATGAACCTAGTGAGTTGTATTGGGATTGTGCCACAGGGCATTATGGGGGTTCTATGTTTTGTGAAGCTTGGTGACATTGTCTGATAGAGATTAAGAGTGAAAAGTGATAGTTGATCAATTATTTTGATATTATTCAATTCAAATTAGTTTTTTCTATTTACAGGAGACGGAGGAAGTATATTATAAATTGTTTTCTTGGTTTAAGAACTGTATTTATGTGTCCAGTTAGTGAAATGTATTTAAATGTGACTTGCTAACTTCAGTAGCTAAACAAAAACCCCGTTCATTCTCTGGAATACACGGTGCAAATTAAAAGTGATGGTCGATCTCTGCCTGCGATCAGTTTCATGAAGAAGAATGAAAAGGTGAGGGCGTTCAATACCAACTGGTATCAAACGTATAACAGCTGCTTAACAACAAGTCTTTCATCAAGCCGCCTGTATTGCTTGGCCTCGCCTGCTTTTTGGAAAGTCTGAGCCTTGGGCAAAAGAGGGGTACAGTGACCTGAAGTACATCGATCGTTCAGCAGGCACAATGCCCACATCAGATTCAAGCTTCTGGAAAAAAGCGGCCTCGATCATGACGAAGTTCTGCGTATTCAAACTGTGCGACACAACGAGAAAGTTGGAAGAAACAGGGATGTTCTCAAGCAGTTTATCAACACCACTGCGTTTTTGGGGCCTGAAAGAATTTGCTTTTAGAGGACACTACGAGAGGGAACGTTCCGCCGACAAGGGAAACTACAATGAGCTTGCAGAGGCAATTGCACGTAACAATGCTTTACTTTGCTGAACATATGGATTTTTCCACTGTCTTTTCTGGGATGTCGAAATCAATTGCGAATGATTTTATAGCTTCCATCCCATCATCCATTAAAAGTTAGATTAAAGAGAGAGGTTGATGCAGGGCATGTTTTCATGTGCGCTCAAGTAGGCTTTCACTTTCCTCCGGTATCTATTTAGCAAAGATGAAAACACAATCACACAAGCAAAAATTCACGATCTGACATGCTGTATGGGATGAAAACTACAATTTTTCAGTCTGATCAACTGTAGGCTCCTAATAAGATCAGCTGCATACAGCCTATGTGCCCTGTGCATCTGGTCAGGGTAAACTAATTGGTAACGTTATGTATTTATAGTCCATTTGTGTGTCAGGAGAAAATGATGAATGTGATCAAATTTGGTTTATATTCAACATTGGGCTGGCTAGGCTGCCTATACGTTTTCAATCCAAAATGATTCACTGGAATGAATCAAGCAACATAATAGTGATGACATACGTGAGGTCATTTTGTTTTTATACGGCCTACAGTTGCATAGAACTGCATGATTGCAACATGCATGAAGCAAGCTCAGCCCTGTGAGTTGTATTGTCTCCCCCCCAGGATGAAAGGCCAGGAGTTTTTTTCATCTTCAGTTTTTTAAAACCATGTGACCGGATTAGGAAAAACTGGTCCCATCATAGCCCATATAAAACCTTTTTACAACTGATTAATCACTGTCATAGGGTCCAGAGTTTTCCTGCTTAGGTTACAAGATAAGGAAAAACTCCAGGTCCCTGGTGGTAAAAATTGCCCCCCCCCCAATCTGGGACCTATGGTGCCACCAGTCTGCTTGCAGTTGTCAGTTATCGTCAGGTATGTGGATGATCAGGGTGTTGGTGAGGGTGTTGGTCAGGGTGATGGTCAGGGTGTTGGTCAGGGTGATGGTCAGGGTGTTGGTCAGGGTGTTGGTCAGGGTGTTGGTCAGGGTGATGGTCAGGGTGTTGGTGTGGGTGATGGTCAGGTTGATGATCAGGGTGATGGTCAGGGTGTTGGTCAGGGTGATGGTCAGGGTGTTGGTCAGGGTGTTGGTCAGGGTGATGGTCAGGGTGTTGGTCAGGGTGATGGTCAGGGTGATGGTCAGGGTGATGGTCAGGGTGTTGGTCAGGGTGTTGGTCAGGGTGATGGTCAGGGTGTTGGTCAGGGTGTTGGTCAGGGTGATGGTCAGGGTGATGGTCAGGGTGTTGGTCAGGGTGATGGTCAGGGTGATGGTCAGGGTGTTGGTCAGGGTGATGGTCATTGTGTTGGTCAGGTTGTTGGTCAGGGTGATGGTCAGGGTGATGGTCAGGGTGATGGTCAGGGTGTTGGTCAGGGTGATGGTCAGGGTGATGGTCAGGGTGTTGGTCAGGGTGTTGGTCAGGGTGATGGTCAGGGTGATGGTCAGGGTGTTGGTCAGGGTGATGGTCAGGGTGTTGGTCAGGGTGATGGTCAGGGTGATGGTCAGGGTGTTGGTCAGGGTGATGGTCAGGGTGTTGGTCAGGGTGATGGTCAGGGTGTTGGTCAGGGTGATGGTCAGGGTGTTGGTCAGGGTGTTGGTCAGGGTGATGGTCAGGGTGATGGTCAGGGTGTTGGTCAGGCTGATGGTCAGGGTGTTGGTCAGGGTGATGGTCAGGGTGTTGGACAGGGTGATGGTCAGGGTGTTGGTCAGGGTGATGGTCAGGGTGTTGCACAGGGCGTTATTCAGAAATGTTTATTGGGCTAGTTTGATGTGTGAAGTGGGCAAGATGCCAACTCTGTGTTTAACTTCACGGAGAAACTTCTCCAAACTTATGATGGCGCAGTTGTAATGGAATGTATCAGCTATTTGTATTTCCAGCTAAGTTCCCTCCTGTTCCCTGTTATTTAGAGGTGATGACCACTCCACTACCATTGTCAACTCTGTCCTGACATGAACTGAAGCCATGTCTCATGTGCCCGCTCATCCACTAGCACATTGAATGTTTCCTCTCCAAGCACCTCTATCAATTTTCTTTCATTACTCTATGTAGAGTCCATCAAATACAATATCACAGTATTACACATCAATGATTTTACTCCTTGCTTGGACTAACTCATTCTTATCTTTTTGGTCTAACTGTGTAGTGTGTTGTGTTATTGTTATTTGTCTTCCCAGACAAATCCTGTCCTGCACTGAAGTCAAGCCTCTGAACACCTCAACTCGTGCCGCATACCCTCATTCAATCACTGCTGTGATCCCTTCAAAACACTGTAAGTAGCCCTCTCATTCCATTCCCAATAATATTGTACTATAAATGTCTTTATTAAATGTTTTAGGTTAAAATAATTACTCTTTGATGATTTTTGAAACACACTTTGACATCTCTATGCGTTCAGCGCCTATACCGTGGGTCTCCCATCCTCCTAAATTGTTGAAGTCACCAGCCTCCACTTGTGTACCAGTAGAGGAAGGAGGAGAGAGCGAGGGAGAAGGCTGTGTACCAGTAGAGGGAGGAAAAGAGAGGGAGAAGGCTGTGTACCAGTAGAGGGAGGAGAAGAGAGGGAGAAGGCTGTGTACCAGTAGAGGGAGGAGAAGAGAGGGAGAAGGCTGTGTACCAGTAGAGGGAGGAGAAGAGAGGGAGAAGGCTGTGTACCAGTAGAGGAAGGAGGAGAGAGCGAGGGAGAAGGCTGTGTACCAGTAGAGGGAGGAGAAGAGAGGGAGAAGGCTGTGTACCGGTAGAGGAAGGAGGAGAAGAGCGTCACCTTGACGGAAAACAAAAGGGGAAAATAACATTGAGACACGGCCAGAGTTTAAGTGAGCGGTGATGTGATGTCATTATTTCGCTCATGAGGGTGCAATGGCTGGCTTCCTGCCTACAACCATGATGCAACAGGAACTAGTGGCTTTCTGTAGACTGTTGTTTATCCGCTGCCTGCCATTGTACTGTGACAGTAGTAGCCAGTTCTGTCATCGTACTGTCTGACAGTAGTAGCCAGCAGTGGTGGAAAAAGTACCCAATTGTCATACTTGAGTAAAAGTGAAGATACCTTAATAGAAAATGACTCAAGTAAAAGTCACCCAGTAAAAATACTACTTGAGAAAAAGTCTAAAAGTATTTGGTTTTAAATATACTTAAGTATCAAAAGTAAAATTATAAATATCTTCAAACCAGACGGCAGACGGCATTTATTTACTCATAGCCAGGAGGACACTCGGACACAATTTACAAATGAAGCATTTGTGTTTAGTGAGTCAACCAGATCAGAGGCGATAGGTATGACCAAGGTTGTTCTCTTGATAAGTGCATGAATTGGACCATTTTACATTCAAAATGTAACAAGTACTTTTGGGTGTCAGGGAAAATGTATGGAGTAAAAAGCTCTGATTCAAGGGCCCAGCTAGACAATGAGTGGCACTGTGGGTACGTGTGTATGAGGTGAATGAAAACAAAGAGGTGTGTGAAGAGGACTGGGGGTCTTTTTTCTGACCTTGAGCTCAATAGACTGGGACTTTGTTGAATGCTACTGAAGTGTGTGTACTTCCCTCGTGTACACACATGCTCTACATCATTTTAACAGAAGATATATTACATTACAGCAAGACAAATATTTGACAAACATACATTTTGCTTCATGAGTGTATGAATATTTAAATTTAATTTAGGCTTTACCACTTTTATTTGTATTTTAGTGGGACATCATACAGCCAGATGCTTTGTATTTTAGTGTGACATCATACAGCCAGATGCTTTGTATTTTAGTGGGACATCATACAGCCAGATGCTTTGTATTTTAGTGGAACATCATACAGCCAGATGCTTTGTATTTTAGTGGAACATCATACAGCCAGATGCTTTGTATTTTAGTGGGACATAATACAGCCAGATGCTTTGTATTTTAGTGTAACATCATACAGCCAGATGCTTTGTATTTTAGTGTAACATCATACAGCCAGATACTTTGTATTTTGGTGTGACATCATACAGCCAGATGCTTTGTATTTTAGTGTGACATCATACAGCCAGATGCTTTGTATTTTAGTGGGACATCATACAGCCAGATGCTTTGTATTTTAGTGGGACATCATACAGCCAGATGCTTTGTATTTTAGTGGGACATCACACAGCCAGACACTTCGTATTTCAATGGAACATTTTATTTCTATTTTATTTTAATTAGATTTATTTCACCTTTATTTAACCAGGTAAAACTGCAACCTGGCCAAGATAAAGCAAAGCAGTGCGACAAAAACAACACAGAGTTACACATGGGATAAACAATCCTACAGTCAATAACACAATAGAATAATCTGTATATAGTGTTTGCAAATTAAGTAAGGAGGTAAGGCAATAAATAGGCCTATAGTGGCGAAGTAAATACAATTTCGCAATTTACACTGGAGTGATATATGTGCAGATTAGCATGTGCAAGTAGAAATACTGGTGTTCAAAAGAGCAGAAAAACAAATATGGGGATAAGGTAGGTAGATGGTTGGATGGGCTATTTACAGATGGGCTGTGTACAGCTGAAGCGATCGGTAAGCTACCCTGACAGCTGACACTTAAAGTTAGTGAGGGAGATATGTCTCCAACTTTCGCAATTCGTTCCAGTCATTGGCAGCAGAGAACTGGAAGGAAAGGCGGACATTTATAGTTGTCCACATATTCTAAGTCAGAACCGTCCAGAGTAGTGATGCTAGTCGGCAGGCGGGTGCGGATAGCGATCGGTTGAAGAGCATGCATTTTGTTTTACTAGCATTTAAGGGCAATTGGAGGCCACGGAAGGAGTGTTGTATGGCGTTGAAGCTCGTTTTGAGGTTTGTTATCACAGTGTCCAAAGAAGGGCCAGATGTATACAGAATGGTGTTGTCTGCGTAGAGGTGGATCAAAGAATCACCCGCAGCAAGAGTGTCACAGGATCCAACGAATGTGGCACCCCTCCTCGGTCGGGCGGCCCTCGGCGGTCGTCGTCGCCGGCCTATTAGCTGCCACCGATCAGTGTTTCTGTGTCTTTTAGTTTTGTCTGTCTGTTCCGCACCTGTTTTGTGTCTGTCATTAGTGGGGGCTTATTTAATGTGTGTTTTCAGTTGGGATTTTGTGCGGGATTGTTTATTGTCCACTCAGGACGGTGGGAGGTATTTTGGGTACGTTGTGTTTTCCGACAGTTTTTTGTCAAAGGATTTACCGGGCTGCGCTCCTTGCCTTTTGTGCCGTGGAATATATATTTTTTGTGTTTTATGGGAAAGTGTTTCTCCCAGGCAAACTTTGTGTAGCGCCCTGTGCTTTTCGGCCTTTGTGTGTCAGTTCATTAAAAGACACTCCAGCACCTCTGTCTCCTGCATCTAATTCCGCCTCTACACCAGTCCAAATCAGTTGTGACAAAGAGCGACATCATTGATATATACAGAGAAAAGAGTCGGCCAGAGAATTGAACCCTGTGGCATCCCCATAGAGACTGCCAGAGGCCCTCTGATTTGACACACTGAACTCTATCTGAGAAGTAGTTGGTGAACCAGGCGAGGCAGTCATTAGAGAAACCAAGGTTGAGTCTGCCGAAGAATACGGTGATTGACAGAGTCGAAAGCCTTGGCCAGGTCGATGAAGACGGCTGCATAGTACTGTCTTTTATCGATGGCGGTCATGATATCGTTTAGGACCTTGAGCATGGCTGAGGTGCACCCGTGACCAGCTCGGAAACCAGATTGCATAGCGGAGAAGGTACGGTGGGATTCAAAATGGTTGGTGATCTGTTTGTTCACTTGGCTTTCGAAGACTTTAGAAAGGCAGGGCAGGATGGATTTAGGTCTGTAACAGTTTGGGTCAGAGTGTCTCCCCCTTTGAAGAGCGGGGTGACCGTGGCAGCTTTCCAATCTTTAGGGATCTCAGACAACATACAGCTAGAAGCTTTGTATTTTAGTGAGACATACAGCCAGATGCTAACAGTGGCATAAGCCTGTTTGGAAATCTTTCTTAGAGTGACAGACTTGAATTCTGAAAGAACAATAAGTTAATCAGGATATTTATACATTTTTTTTATTTGACAATTTAAAATGCATTAAGAAGCCACACCAGTCAACAATACATGCACCACAATTACAGAGAATTACATAGACAAAGTCAAGCCATGTTACACTTGTTTTCAACAATCATTTATACAGTAAGATGTACAGTAGGCCTGAAAATGTTTAATCTTCATGTGTGAACGACCAGCTCGATTCAGTCTTCTGTAGCAAAATTTGAAATAGTTTTTTTTTACATTAGATAAAACTAGAGACTCAGAATTAGAAAATGGTAAATCATACACTACAATTGAAGAACAATGGGAAAGTAATTCTGCTTTGAAAGTTGAAAAACTTGTAATCTCACTTTTGAGAAAATGACCCTTGAATGTTTTATTACTACTACTGAGGAGCTCTTCTTTGTCTGCACCCATTCAGCATTGTTCACACCCTCTTAAGCCTTAGCCCCACCTATCTCTTTAAGGATTCACATGAGGCTATGTACTAAACAAGCAAAGATTTCAAGACTAAAGGCTGGTTTATACTACGTGTTTCGACAGTTGTTGCGGTGACATCATGAACATTCAATTGTCGTCCGATATCAAATTTGTTATTGGCTTTATGAAAAACTATAAACACAAAAACTACAGGCTGCATGACATCAACAGCCTGGGGGTCAAAAATAGCATAACTAGAAAATAGCTAACGGTTGTGTGTGACGAAATAGAAGCAGGATATTCTACCAGAGAATTATAGAACTTGGACACTGTCTCGGTGGCCTAACGTTATATCCTAATTTGACTTAACAGGAAAATAAGGTATAAATTGCAGAACTTATCTGAGTTAGAGTTATTCTAACGAGGGCTTTACTATCTATGCAGTGGGGGGACAACACCGGTGACGGGTTTGATGTACACATTGCAGCTTGCCTTAATGTCCCTGAATTGATCACAGTTGAAGCCGGCCACTAGCTTCTTAGGACCGGGTCTGTATGGTGTAAAGGGCATCGTCACACGTAGTCGTTGCCCTTGTTTTAGCAAAGGCATTCTGAGGAGACATGTGAAAAACATTATACCTCAAGGCAGCTTTAGATCTCTAAACTTCAACACACAAGGTAGTGTAAAATATTTCAGATGGAAAAACTCTAAGCTTTAACCACATGAACAGCCCATGAATGCATGTACTTTCTAGTTTAATCAAGAGCTAAATAATCTCTTGTGGACAGACTACGTAACATAAATTGTATTGAATCATCTGTCAAAAGACTGTGATGCCACAACTAACAAGGAACCGTAGTTCTGGTGCTTTGGTTTCCTCACCAGATATCTGGACATATCAGGACTGGGTGGAGGTGGTGCTGAAAGTGTGGGCGGGGATTTCAAGCAATGATTTCAGACAATGATTTCAAGCTGAAGGTTTTCAGAAGGGGGGCTTGGCTGAGACTTTCTGTTTAGGGGGCTGGTGACTTCTCTAGTCTCATTAGTATCTTCTGTCAAACATTTTCCCCCAGAACCTAATCAAGCATTTTACACAATTTCCTGAGATTTTAGGTCTGGGTATCTGAGATTAAGAGCTAAATTGTCAATTTGACGAGCAAAGTTTCGGTTTGTCATAAAACCTGAATCCATCCCACTTGGCAAAAACTGGGTCCACATCCAGGATTCAAATCTGGACACATTTCACTGGGCACAGACGTCAGTTCAACGTCTAGTTCTGATTTGCATTTGGTTGAGTTATCACCTAATGTGAATTAGAACTCAACAAAAAAAAGGTTAAAAGTTTACTTTTTGCACATCCAATCAGTTTTCCATGTTGATTCAACATCATCATACTGATTTTTTTGGTTGAAATTACATGGAAACAATGTTGATTCAACCGGTTTTTGCACAGTGGGATGGATTCAGGTTTTATGACAAACTGAAACCTTGCTTGTAAAGATATCAGAGAAATGTCACAAAGACCTACCTGGCTTCCATTGTTTCAGTCAGCAAGCCACTGCCGGTCACTGTTATGAAGCAGTTTCTCAGACCTTCGGATAGAGGGTTCTCAAACACAACCTCTGCCGTCATTTCACTATACTGCAATTCAGATCCAATGGCCTAAAAGAGAAGCACACATTCGAAGAAAAGCATTTGCTAAATAATATATTATATTGGAACTATCACACTGAATAAACCCCATCTCCAGTTTAATGGCTGTTACTGATATTAACGTTGTATTAAATATATCAACTGTTCAGATGACAGTCTAACACTTTAGATTTTCATCTTCACAGCACATTTATTCACAGGCCAACCGTTATTGTCCTTGCAAATTGCTATTCTCGCTACTAGTGTGTTTGCCACCTATAAATTAAATGGTAACCCAAGAGTATGTAAAGACCCCCAATGAATGTCACTCAGAGAAAGTTGAGCTGTTCTAGTAGGTGATTGGAGTGGCTTAACCTGTCTGGTTAGGGCGCAGTATTTTCACGGCCGGATAAAAAACGTACCCGATTTAAACTGGTTACTACTCTTGCCCAGAAACTATGCATATTAATAGTAGATTTGGACAGAAAACACTCTAACGTTTCTAAAACTGTTTGAATGGTGTCTGTGAGTATAACAGAACTCATATGGCAGGCAAAAACCTAGTAGGAAGTGGCCGGTCTGCGATTTTGTAGTTCTCCTTTTGCTTGTCTATCGAAACTACAGTATCCGTGGGGTTATGTTGCACTTTCTAAGGCTTCCATTGGCTCTCTAAAAGCCGTCAGAAAGCGGATTGGGGCGTCTCCTGTCTTTGGCAAAGTATAGTAACTCAGTTTGTCAGTGGTCTGCCTGAGGACAAAGTGAATGGAAATGCGCTTTCACGAGACCTCGCCATTTTTTTCTTTTCCTCTTTGAATGAATACAGTATTGTCCGGTTGGAATATTATTGCTGTTTTATGAGAAAATTGCCATAAAATTTATTTTTAAACAGCGTTTTGACATGATTCTAAGTACGGTAATGGAACATTTTGAATTTTTTTGTCTCGAAAATGCGTTACCCTTTGGATAGTGACCTGAACGTATGACCAAAACGGGGGTATTTGCACATAATATGGATTATTTGTAACAAAAACAACATTTGTTGTGGAAGTAGCAGTCCCTGGGGAGTGCATTCTGATGAAGAACAGCAAAGGTAATCCAATTTTCTAATAGTAATTCATGAGTTTAGGTTGCCCCGAACTTGGCGGGTGTGAAATTAGCTAGCCGTGATGGCTGAGCTATGTAGCGTCAGAATATTGCAAAATGTGCTTTCGCCGAAAATCCGATTTTAATATCTGACATAGCGATTGCATAAAGGAGTTCTGTTATCTATAATTCTTAAAATAATTGTTATGAATTTTGGTCAACGTTAGCATGGAGTAAGTTAGGAAAGTCACCGGAAGTTTTCCGGGTGGGAATACAATTTCTGAACATCACACCTCACAATGTAAAAAGCGGTTTTTGATATAAATATGAACTTGATTGAACAAAACATGCATGTATGTGTATAACATAATGTCCTAGGAGTGTCATCTGATGAAGATCATCAAAGGTTAGTGCTGCATTTAGCTGTGTTTTGGGTTTTTGTGACATATATGCATGCTTGAAAAATGGCTGTGTGGTTATTTGTGTCTATGTACTCTCCTAACATAATGTAATGTTTTGCTTCGCTGTAAAGCCTTTTTGCAATCGGACAATGTGGTTAGATTAACGAGAGTCTTATCAAATGGTGTAAAATAGTCGTATGTTTGAAATATTGAAATTATTGCATTTTTGAGGTATTTATATTTTGCGCCACGCGATTCCACTGGCTGTTGAATAGAGTGGGACACTAACATCCCACCTAGCCCATAGAAGTTAAGGATCTGACAGACTGCGAAATGACAATGTTGGGAATATGCAATACTCACTTTGATGGTGAGCGAAGGGCTCTCTGGCACAAGGTCTTTCTCTGTGATGTACACTGCCTCACTCTTGTCCTTGTCTGTGACCACAGCCGAAACCTTGATGCTGTTGCTCTCCCGCATTTTCTCACCGTACACAGAGAAGGGGATGTGGATGGGTATAGTCAGATCTGCCAACAGAGACAATGCATTTGATTGTCAAGGTATCACAAACGTTAACATTCTGTGTTGTCCTCAGTACAACATTAGCAACCCGAACATTCTGTTGTGTCCACAGTACAACGTTAGCAACCCTAACATTCTGTAGCACCCTCAGTACAACATTAGCAACCCTAACATTCTGTTGTGTCCTCAGTACCACATTAGCAACCCTAACATTCTGTTGTGTTCCTCAGTACAACGTTAGCAACCCTAACATTCTGTAGCATCCTCAGTACCACATTAGCAACCCTAACATTCTGTAGCGTCCTCAGTACCACATTAGCAACCCAAACATTCTGTAGCATCCTCAGTACCACATTAGCAACCCTAACATTCTGTTGTGTCCTCAGTACAACGTTAGCAACCTGACAGCCATAAGATTTAGAGTCAGTCGATTTGCTACAACGCTATGACAGCTATACATGATAATTTACAGCTTTGTAAATTGACCAGTTAAACTCTAACTATATGCACTCCTGAAACACACCATGTTTTTGTCGAAATCAATCATTGAGATTGATATATGCGTCATACCAAGGATGTTGACAAAGAATTCTAAAGGTGAATAGCTGCAATGTGCTTTTGGTTTTGTTAAGTGTTTCAGTTCCCTTTGTTCTGTGATGTAAATGCCTCCCTGTGTGCACTACTGTGATAGTTAAACCTTGTAGGCCTACTCACGGAAAGAGTTTGGAACATTTTCACTCTACCTTGGTTGGGAAGGAGCTTCAGTTTTTTCAATTCGGTCTGTATCTGGGAGGATGGGATCCCGTTGTATCTCATGGCCTGAACGTTGACATTGATCACTAGTGTCCGAGTTTCACTGTCGTTGCTGTTCAGTATAAGCTTGAGGTCGATGTTTTTGCCGCTGACCGGCTTGGTCAGCTCCACGATCTTCATGGAAACGCCAGGTTTGCAGTCATGGGTCCCGTTTGAATTCTCTCCGGGTATGTTGACTCTTTTCACAGCTAGATTGTACACAGCTCTCTCCATTTTTGTGCCTGTTTGAAATGTGTGACATTTTGGATGAGTACCTGGTGACTCAAGCAGTTTCACTCACCTGGGAGAATTATTGTGACAGGTGGACACAGCACCATTCTGAATAATCTCTTAAAAAAGTACAGAACTATTTCCCAGACCAACCAGATTTCTAAAATATATAAAATACGCTTATACCCTTATTATAGGTATAACCCTTGTAACGTTGCATTATTTCCGAAATCAATTGATAACAGTTAAACCTTGATATAGTCAGACTCTCAGTTCATTCAATACCAACCCTCTGCATGTTTATAGTTGGCCGTGATGTCCACTCTCTTGTCACTGCCCACTGCCTTGGTGCTGATGTTCTGGCCTACGGACACACTGTCCGTGGAGATCTTTTTCTTGGAGCCGTCAGCGAACACCATCCAGGTTACA
>NW_021823267.1:0-50005 GCF_901001165.1 Salmo trutta
CTTGTTTTTCATCGGTTCATTAAAGAATAGGTCTTATTAATGGTGGTAAACTGTAAAAGTGTCCAGGTGTTTTTTTTTTCTCACGCTCTCAGTCTAAGGCTTAGTGCCAACTAGTTACGATTTAATGGACACTACCACAGCATATAGGCAATGCAATAGTGTTGGTTATATGTACTTCCAGTACAACTGAAAACGTCTATTAACTGTCATTTATGTGTGTTCTGATAATCACTACCTCTGGTTGTAGTATACAAAACATTAGGAACACCTCACCAATATTAAGAACAGCCTCATTAATCAGGCATGGACTCTACAAGGTGTTGAAAGTGTTCCACAGAGATGCTGGCCCATGTTGTCTCCAATGCTTCCCACAGTAGTCAAGTTGTCTGATGTCCTTTGGGTGGTTGGACCATTCTTGATACACACGGGAAACTGTTGAGCGTGAAAAACCCAGTAGCGTTGCAGTTCTTGACACAGTCAACCCAATGCACCTGGCACCTACTACTATACCACTCAGTAAGTATTTTATCTAGGTGTCTTTCTATGCTGATGGTTGGAGGTCCAATACAAAATATTTACTTCAAACTTGAGGTTCTGCTGAACATTAACTATATGAAATGGAATGAAGTGGATGATATAAGGGGTGATGTTCAGCAGTCCTTTTGGTGTGGGTTTCTCTTTTAATAGAGAAACCCCTAAACTATTGTAGTTTGGAAATATCATATGTGTAAACATACTGACTTATAATTGGATGCATGTTACCGCCGTATCATACTTTGCTATGATTGGTTAACACCACCCAGAGGGTTAGGTCATGGTCAATTGATCATGGTTGGAGATAAGTGAACATGCAAGTTGTAGCTAGCTAATAAAGAGCTACGTTTAAGAAATATCCTGTAGTACTGCATTGTATTATTTTTGTACAAAGCGTGCAAATCAAGACAGTAGTGATATGGCAGGGTTCATGTTCATTTGTGTGCCTTTGAACTTTTTCCTCTCTTGCATTATGATTTCGAATGACGTGTTCCATCATTGACCTGTTACATGACTTTTACCACTTGATCCCAGTTGTTTTATGCAAAATAGGTAGTAATTTATGGCTTCTCGTTACTGTGCACAACGATCAATTATTATCAAAAATGTTTGGTGCTTTGATACATTTTTCGTGATATCCAATTGGTAGTTACAGTCTTGGTCCCATACTCTGCACTCCCCTACGGACTTGCGGAAAAAGGGCAAAGAGTCGAGAGCCATGCGTTACCTCCGAAACACAACCCTGCCAACGCCACACTGCTTCTTCACACAGAAGCCAGCGCACCAATGTGTTGGAGGAAACTGGCGACCGCAGAGTGCATCAGTTATTTTGGAAGTAAGGATACAGATCCTGCCCTGTGATGATAACATTGCAGAGTAAGACAGTGTGGGGACCAAACAATGTATGATGAGCAGAAACAGCCAGGGCAGGGCTAACATGGGTACGCTGACCCCCAAAACAAAGCTCTTACCCATATGGGAGAGGGATACAGGAACTAACCCCTCCACTTGATTCCGGGCAGATGCACCTAACCACTACCAGCCCCAGGATGGTGTACAATACCCCTGCGCTGATAGAGAGCAGCTGGAAACATGAGGAGGAACCAAACAGTGTCCACACTCTTCTCAATCCCACCAGAGGAGCACCAGAACCCCAATGCTGAAGAGTAGCTGGGGTCACTGTCTTGTGGTGGAAGGAGTATGTGATGAGCTTGTGGACCGCAAAGGAAGAGGAGAGGATTAAAACTGAAATTAACGGCTTGACAGACATCAGCGGCATTGATGTGTTGTTGCTCTAGCTTGCTGCTGTAGCCTACTGGCACAATATGTTACGTCATTAACGTTAGCTACAAGTTGTAGCAAGCTCGATAACGTTACAACAGTCCCATACCAAAGTAGCTAGCTAGCTTACCGAGCATATGATCTCTTAAAATCACCCGAGTCCCTCCTTGCTAATTTACCATGCCCATTGCCAAAAAACTGTAGTTCCAAGGACTGAAGGCATCCTCTGATAACCTGAATATGTAATGACAATAAAGAAAACAAATTACACCAATAATAACAGCAACAATGCCACTCGTTAGCCTCAACTCAGGAGTAAAACTCTTGAACCTCTGAACCACAGTTGTGGAAAATTCGATCCAAAGATTAAGGCAGAGACTATTTAACAATAATAAACATATTTAATACAAGCAGCTGCAGAGGAGATCCACCTCTAATTTCACAGCAAGGAAGAAATGGTTACATGTCCCTTATATAGTGGGAGGTGATAATACAATCATATTGTTTACACAACAGTTTCTTCTATACATCAATAGTTCTGGAACACAATGGCCTTGTGTTCGGGTGCAGACATACAAGTAGTCTATGAAACACATAACATCACAGTCCAACACAGAACATATCCCTTGAGAAGTTACAACAGCTCACCCCAAATTCTTCCACCACAACATCTTTCAAAACTGATTTGATGCTCAGTACATTTGTCAAACTGATACCAGTGGATAATCAAGCACAATACAAACATTTCAGTTACGACACCTGTCCTCCAATATTGCACAGCACTTTAGCTAAGACAGGGAGGGAGTTGATAGATTGCTAAACCAAAGCAAATGTAATGGACTTCCGCATTGGATTAATCACATTCTTTTTATTTATTTTATTAATCACCTTCACAACCAAAGTTATTTAATGCGCAGATCATGAAGTGCACTAAGGCAGTGCTGCATTTAAAGACACTGCCACCTGCTGGCTTGTGCCTGAAATGTGATGATCAGAGTCCTCAACAGCTCATTTGAGTTTGATAGAAAGCGAGATAGATATATGACAGTTTAGTAAAATAATAAAACAGTTTAATAAAATAAAACGTGTCAGGGACAACACAATAAAGTCAACAACTTCCATTGTGGTCCCTTAATGCTGGTTACTCAATGTGCAAAATGAAAACAAAAATGTCAAGGAATGGTTTCTTCCTATTGATATCCTCTTGGCCATCTATGTAAAAACGTCCAACCAACCATCGATACAACCATTACTCAGTCAGTAGGAAATATGCACATCATTTCGTTATTCATCTAGCTACAACCAGTGAGAAGACAATACCACCAGTTAGGCTCCAAACAAGCCTTTTTCTTACGATGTATTATGCAGTCATGAAGCTGTGACGTATTATGATGTAACCAAGCATTAATTCACTACATAAACTGTGTTCCGATTTGATTTCATCTGTACAATCTCTTTCTTCACTCAGGTTGTTGCAGGTAACCTTTGGCCTTTTGGTGCACAGCCTTCCCAACCGGTATAATATATACAGGGTACCACATATACACACAACTCTGTAAAAAAACTAAAGAGACCACTGCAAATGTTTCTTAAATCAGCATCTCTACATGTATGGCAGCCATTCCATTCCAGTGTCTGTTGATTTCCAACACAGGCACACCTCATTCTGCTGAATGAGGTACTGATCAGGTGATCACCTGAACCAAATCTTATTTAACGAGGAAAAGTATAAAAACCACTGCTGTGGTCATCATTATCCTCTTGCAATAGGAACAGCTGGATGGCAAACACAGTGCTAGTAGTACCTCAAAAGTAATTGGAAGCTAAAAATAACTATTGACCATGTCAAAAGAGTTGAAAAGGAAAGTTTTGATTAAGGAAAAAAAGGGTTCAATTCTGGCTTTACTGGCAGAGGGATACAGTGAGCATCAGGTTGCTTCCATCCTTAAAATTTCAAAGACAGTGGTTCATAGGGGTGGCAGGTAGCCTAGTGGTTAGAGCGTTGGACTAGTAACCGGAAGGTTACAAGATTGAATTACTGAGCTGACAAGGTAAAAATCTGTTCCTAGGCTGTCATTGAAATAAGAATTTGTTCTTAACTGACTTGCCAAGTTAAATAAAGGTAAAAGAACAAGGCCAAGCAGCAGACATTGGGGACAACAAAGCTACAGACTGGCAGAGGGTGAAAACAACTCTCCACTGACTGGGATGACTGCCAACTCATTCGAATGTCACTCAACAACTGTAGGATGATATCAAATGACCTGCAAAAAGAGGTCTTCCTTCTGCTCAGACAATGTTCCCCAATTCTGAGGATTGCTTTTTCCAGTAGGACAATGCTCCATGCCACACAGCTAAGTCAATCAAGGTGTGGATGGAGGACCACCAGATCAAGACCCTGTCATGGCCAGCCCAATCTCCAGACCTGAACCCCATTGAAAACCTCTGGAATGTGATCAAGAGGAAGATGGATGGTCACAAGCTATCAAACAAAGCCGAGATGCTTGAATATTTGCGCCAGGATGGCATCAAGTCACCCAACTCCAACGTAAAAGACTGGTGGAGAGCATGCCAAGACGCATGAAAGCTGTGATTGAAAATCAGGGTTAATCCACCAAATATTGATTTCAGAACTCTTCCTAAGTTAAAATATTTGTATTATTCGAGGTCTGACAACTGCATCTTTTTTGTTAGTTTGATTAGTTGTCATTTTCTGCAAATAAATGCTCTAAATTACAATATTTTTATTTGGAATTTGGGAGAAATGTCAGCAGTTTATAGAAGAAAACAAAAATGTTCATTTTACCCAAACACATACCTATAAATAGTAAAACCAGAGAAACTGATCATTTTCCAAGGGTCTCTTAATGTTATCCAAAGCTGTGTATACACACACACACACACACACACACACACACACACACACACACACACACACACACACACACACAATATTGATGGAAATGTTTCCCTCAGAAAGCAATGGATTGTAATAATGAGAGAATCAAAAGAGCTTTAAGACGCCGTCCTTATGTAGTAAATATACAATACTTATCTGTTTTGTCTTTGTTATATTATCACCTTTTAAATTGAGTGATGTGTTGACGGTTGAACCCAGTGAGGGTGAACACCCCTGATTCTGTGATGTGGCCAACCGGCAAGATGCACAGAAGAACAAAGCCTTTAAGTCATATCCGAACTGAAATCAATAACACACGAACATTAGTTATGCATTCTGCAATGAGTAAAGTAGTGTTTAATTCCTTCTTTACTGTTTACAGCCAATCATTGTGAGCTATGGGCAGGACCAGGCATCTGGGGATGGATGGAACATCAATCCAGAGCCTCTCAGCCAGGTCATCTCTGCTGTTCCCATAGAGACACAACAGATAGATCAATCTATTGATTCATATGGCCATTTTGGGTGGCTTGGTTGAATTGACAATCATCCATTCGAGATGCTAAAGAATCCTATACTATGGAAGGTCTTTAGCCCCACCCCTAATGTTATGGGAGTTGCATTTATTGCATTTTCAGTTACCCATGTATTACTCACTACTTGTACAACCATGTTGGATTGCCTACATATTCTACATTTCCTTGAGGGTCAATGCCAGTGTATTCTATGGCTGCCATGAGTACATGCCTTTCTCTGTCTCCTCAGTCTGGAAGGGTGACTCGGCTGATAGAGAGAAAATATGATGTGATCTCATCCTCCAGTTCTGATGACTTTTCCATCTACTCCTTCACTGACTGTGAATCGGAGGTAAAAGAGTTGTACCCTACCGTCCATGTATTTGTTGAGTGACATCACTGTGAGGAGGATGGTCTCTGACTAGTTGACTCTGATACACAGTGTGATGATGAGGATCATGAAAGGAGGACACCACCGCTGAAAGTTGAGAATGGAAGGTGACAAAGCTTGAAGTGAGGGATATGGTAGATGATGATAACCTGTCTATCTCCTCCCCCACACACATTTTTGAGCACCTCTCAGTGAATGTGGAGAATTGACTATGACCAGCTAGCTCTCTGACACACAGCTTGATGATGGCAATGATGCCTCTTCTGAGGACAGTCCAGAGCCTCCAAAGGAACCACAAGGACCACTGAAGGACCATCGACTGGTAGGCATCTTTTAAATTTGTGTGTCACATCTCAACGGTTTGACCCCATGTCTGTAGAGATTATTGTGGCCAAGTTCAACATCCTCCTCCCTGCCTCTGTGAGTGCCCTGAAGAAGGTGTCATGCCAGATGGAGGTGGTCCCCACTGTCCGGCCCTGCAGGCATCAGCTGGACAAGCAGACAGAGTGGACCAACATCAAAGAGGAGAGCCTGAGGAGGATCAAAGAAAACCTGACCTCAATAGAACTCAACCTGGAGACGCTCAATGACGGTCAGGACATCAACCAAGAGAGGCAGAAGAAGAATGAGGGATGCTGTAGAGGATGGATTGCGAAGTGGATGGGGAGGAGGAAGGAGAGACTGAGGGACGAAGACGTGGCTAGGCAGCTCAAGAGGATGGGCGAGCAGGTGAGGGCACTGATCCAAGAGATGAAGAGAAACTGCAGCGAAGGTGATCTGAAGGCAGTAGACCTGGACAGTTGGCTGAATGACTGGGCGTTGAAAGTGGCATTCAAGAAATGCACTGGAGAGATGGCCGAAAATATAGACAGCATGGCAGAAATGCAAACCAGTATAGCCGAGAACAGTCTCCTCAAGTCATAAAAAAATAACAATGTCCAGAGCTTTGTAAGTTACTCCTACTTATTGAGTGTAGTCATGTATCTGCAATGTGTATAGTTTAGTTATAAAGTATATGTACAGATTGTTTTTAACGTAGCATTGTCCTGATATTTTACTTTACTTTCTGGTCCTACAAAGCCCAGGGAAGGTCTCTGGTCCTGTGTCTGGCAACACTGGCCTCTCTCCTCTTGTGACCTCAGCACCCCGGACCCTGGCTGAAGCCCTACGGGCCCTGCCCTCTTCTGTGGCCCTGCCCTCTGCTGTGGCCCTGCCCTCTGCTGTGGCCCTGCCCTCTGCTGTGGCCCTGCCCTCTGCTGTGGCACCTCCCTCCCCAGAGAATGTCCCAAGGCCTCGGACTCCTCTCAGCCCTGTCATTATCACTCCGTCCGCTACAGAGAACTTCCCATACCGCCACATGCCTCGCCTGGCCCCCATCACCAACCTGGGCCAGACCGGCAGGAAGCGGCTCTAGGAAATGGCAGGAGTGGCCCCACAGGTGGGAGGAAATACAAGAAGGGTATATTGGCCATATGTCCTTCTATAGTATAGTATAGCTCTAGATATAGTAGCTCAAGAGAAGAGAACCCATAAGCTTACATTACTTTATCTCCTTGTCCAAAAAAGCCAAAAAAGTAGAGAAGCAAGAAAAGGCCAGTAAGATGCAACAGATGGAAAATGTTGGAGAAAGTAAGGAGGAGGACAAGAAAAAGAAGAGTCTGGGGAAGAGGTGAGGAAATAGAGGAGGAAGACGAGGAACATAACCAGGGAATACTAGACTAGAGAAATAGAATGAGGTAGCAGAGAAAGAGCAGCTATCTGATGTGTACATGGATATATTGTACTTTTCATAATAAAAAGTATGTTAACTGTCAAAACAATTTCGTTACCGATTTTACATTCCCTCTCCCAGTCGCAGCTTGACGTTTGTCATGAATACTGCTCTGGAGGCAGAACTGCGCAATTTCCTCTAGATATGGCAGCTGCAAAGCCAAAATTGGCTATATCTTAAATATTTGTGGAAAATAATTGTGTTTTATGGACTTAATTTAAGGTAAGGATTAGCAGTGTGGTTAGGGTTAGGTTAAAAATCAGATATTATTGCTTTATGCCTGTGCCAGCTTGTGACCACTTTGCAGAACTGCCGCCAGGGCAAGATTCATGACAATAAATGCCAAACTGCATCCCAGTCATCCTCTCCCTATCTTTACAAGGCTGCAGAACATGCAAGCTAGTGATGCCGGGATTGTCTCATAACCCGCAGTCCCCAGGCGGGTGAATTGCAGGCAGGTTCAATAAAGTGACAACAATAGGCTACATAACAAAATCCAAAAATGTATAATTATTGTGAAATTTACACTAAGCGTACAAAGCATTAAAGACACCTGCTATTTCCATGACAGACTGACCAGGTGAATCCAAGTGAAAGCTATGATCCCTTATTGATGTCACTTGTAGATGAAGGGGACAGGACAGGTTAAAGAATGATTTTTAAGCCTGGAGACAATTGAGACATGGATAGTGTATGTCTGCCATTCAGAGGGTGAAGACAAAAGATTTAAGTACCTTTGAACGGAGTATGGTAGTAGGTGCCAGGCACACCGGTTTGTGTCAAGAACTGCAACACTGATGGGTTTTTCACGCTCATGTTCCACCAACCAAAGGACATCCAGCCAACTTGACAACTGTGGGAAGCATTGGCTTCAACCTGGGCCTGCATCCCTGTGGAACGCTTTCAACACCTTGTAGAATCCATGCCCCGATAAATTGAAGCTGTTCTGAGGACAAAAGGGGGTGGGGGGCTAACTAAATATTAGGAAGGTGTCCTTATTATTTTATACACTCAGTGTATAACCTATAGGCTATACTGCACAGTTAGGGGCCGTCTGTAAAGGTACTATCTTTACCAGCATCATAAAAGCTGATATTATTTCATGGGCCTATTGCAACGAAGATTGGCCACTAGAATATTGCCAATTTATATTCATAAATAAAAGTTAACCTAATTTTACCTTCTGTTATAAAGACCATATTCAAATGTATAAAAATGAAAATAAAAAACGGTTTCCCATCTGAAGAGATTACATTTAAAAAATGACTACAATAAGTGCCTATTAAGTGCCAAATAAAGTATAACAGGGTTTCATATTATATATTTTAACCCCTTTATCATCCCAATTTTCGTGGTATCCAATTGGTAGTTACAGTCTTGTCTCATCGCTGCAACTCCCTACAGAGTCGGGAAAGGCGAAGGTAGAGAGCCATGGGTCCTCTGAAACACGACCCTGCCAAGCTAGACTGCTTCCTGACACAATGCCTGCTTAACCTGGAAGCCAGCCACAACAATATGTCAGAGGAAACACCATACACCTGGCGACCGTGTCAGCATGCATGCACCTGGACCGCCACAGGAGTTGTTAGAGCGTGATGGGACAAGGACATCCCTGCGGGCCAAACCCTCCCCTAAACCGGACGACGCTGGGACAATTGTGCGCCAACCCATGGGTCTCCGGGTCGCAGCCGAACCAGGATCTATAGCGGCACAGCTAGCAACTGCGATGCAGCGCCTAAGTCCACTGTGCCACTCGGGAGGCAGGGTTTCATATCAAATCATGCATAAATCCCTTGTGACAAGGGGAACGGAAGCTTTGAATTTGAAGTTTCAGACAAAAAATGAAATTGCTAAAAAATGTCTTGCCTTTTTATCTATTGGTAACGGGGTTGACGTGTTATGCTCGACACACTAAAGTTTGCACCACAAAACCCAAAAAATGCAAAAAAGACCTGAACTAGCTCACGAGCTCAACTAGGACCTGCATTTTGGAGCTATGTCTTTTACAACTCTCCCATTCACCTGTATGAACTTCAGCTTCGTGGCATGCTAGCCTTTTACTGGCTGCGGAGAGCCTTTTCTGTTTGCATTGTGTTGTGCACCAGGTTTTTATGTCTTTCCATGTTCTGTTTTTGAGAGCTGGCTCTGACCCATAACAGGCAATCCTCTTTGCCGGGAACCTTCTTCAGCACTTTACATTTTCCCAAATGCTTCCAAACTGATGCTTTCTCACAGCTGCTCTTGGGCCTCTTGGGTTGAGAAGTCATTCTCCAAACCTAATCGCAAACAAAGAAAAGATTAAAACACATGATGGTCCAACACAATAGGGGAGAGGGGCATAGGGAAGGTAAGGGAGAGGAGATAAAAAGAAAAGACTTCCCCCGTGTCAGGTAAGCAGTCTCAAAGTGTACCCTCACCAACTTACCGAGTGAGTTCTGAACATCTCTTGCTGTCCTCTGATCCTGCTTCCAAGTCTTCTTGGGCCTCTTTCTGGTGTCTGTCTTGACTCTTTAGTGTGTTTTTTCAGTTCTTTCCCAGGCTTTCCTGAAAAACACAAAAAGATGGAACATACATAAGAGTAACAACAAATCCACATATTAGCAAGCAACGACATTACATTTTTGTTCAGTAATCACTCAGCCTGGTAAGTTTGACGGTGGACTGCGGCTGTTCCCTTGCTTTACGAAATCAGCCGGTGTCTACCGTCACAAATTTACCAGGCTAAGTCAGTTCTGAACAGCTGTCACTCGAGTTTTAGCTGTCAGGTTCATACTCACTGATGCAGCCGGTGTCACTCAGCTGGTGTTTTGTATCATATTTGTACAACAGCTGATGAAACTATAAAAAAATGTATCAGTGTAACTTCCTGATAGTTGCTGATTGTATTTTCAATCTACATAAGACATTCTAAATCAGCAGGTTTTGCATTGGTGGAGTTTTGGCTTGCTTGGTGACATCACCAGGTGGTCTAAGTTAATAGACCAATAACAAAAAGTTTGAAATCTCTCTGCCAATAACAGCTAGTTTTGAGGCTACATTTCCCCCCCATTAGTGGATTGATCCATGTTTTGATGCTATATAGTGTTTGTTTACATTTACTTTGTTTACCCACATTGGAGTAAAACAAGCTTATATGTTGAGTTCTGATGGGGTACAACAGTTGAACTAAGCTCATGAGGCATTTATAAGTTATATTCTTCAAGAATCAATATCATTAAATTGCAGGTCCAAAAATGGATTTTGCAACTGCCGATTGCCACTTTAAAATGCAGGAAATGAACGGGTGGTTGACGGTTGGCTACATACCTTGGCACGAGAGATTCTTGCTTTTATCCGTGTTCTGACGATAACGTTTTTAAAATAGACATGTCATTAATAATGTATAGTATGACAGATTACCTATGGCAGCAACAACTGTCTCTCCCAATCAAGCCTTCCCTTCTAGCACCGCACTGTCTCTGCCAGACCTGAGGCAAACAAAACATGTTTTCACAAAAAAAAAAAAATGTATTTGGACCATCCGGATATCCATATTTGAATAGTGAAATATTCCAAATGCCTATCCCTAGCTGCCATTTCAAAATAAAATCACTGCTAAACAAAATGTCTCACATTGTGACTAGTGCAAATAACTCGGCCTGCCACAGGAAAGCTACCGAGCTAGGACCACATTTGCATCAGAATATAACTAGCTACCAGTAGCTAGTTTAACATTACTCCTATGGAGTTTTTTAACATTATGCACAACACAAAATTATTTCATATGAGAACATCTAAGACATCATAACAAAGATAAGCAATGCAATAATAATCCATTCCGAAATGTATTAATGTCTACTCCAGCAACATTTAGCAGCTAGCTGGCTAATTAACCTATCAGTATAGCCAGGAAAAATGGCTCGCTAGCTAGCTGCTAGCTAGCTAACATAATGCTTTAACATAGCTAATACTTTTCCATGCATCGACGAAATGTAACCCGCTACAGCTACATTGGCCTAGTTATTGTTGAATAATAACAAAGCTAGGTAAATTAATTTAAAATAATATCGCTAGTAATTTCAAAATACTTACAGCTGAAATACACTGCTGTTTTCTTTGTGAGCATGGTGAGCTGGAGAAAGCCGCATCCACATGTAGAGTTCTGGGGGATGGGACAAGATCCCCAAATAGACCCTGGCTTTGGATCAGGTTTGAATTCCCCCCACTAATGGTCCTTGTTAGGTTTGGGAAGGGGAAGCTGATCCTAGATCTGTATCTAGGGGAAACTTCGCCCCAGCACATAAAAGAGAGATGGGGGGGGGAAGGGGAGGAGAGAGAGCGTCGCTCTCAGGAATGACAGATCATGTACAAAATCTACCAGTAAGAAATTGGTTTCAGAATATAATATATTACCTTTAGCAGTTCTAATGTCTTCATTTGCTCCATTTCATTAGTCTCGTTGATTGATTGCTGATATCTAGTTTCACAGAAAAGATGGTGTTGATAAAGAGCATTTGTCCGTGTTTGTAATGCATTCATAGACATAGTTCATACTGGTGGTCCTACCATCACCCACTTCACTCCATTAACCCTAAATTTGCTGCTCAATTTGCTGCTCACATGGTGGTTTGTATAAATGTATTTGACTTTAGGTTAGTTAAGGTTAAGAAGGTAAAAATTGTGTTTGGCTGTGTCAGGAGCACTAGTGGCAATGCTGCCTCACCTAGATCACACATTGCCCTATATAAGAATATATTGTAGCAAGCTTAACCCAACACTTAGCACCTTCTGATCTCTTGGTGTAATGGATAAAGTGTTGGCTTGCTAGTCGCTGGACCGGGGTTCAAGTCCCAGTTGGAGCTACGCCCAAATTTGTTACATCTGAATCAGTAGTGGGATAGTGACTGTGAAGCCATCAAAGATGTGTGTACACGTGAGAAACTTGCTGTAAAGAATGCTCTCCCAAGGAAGGAGATAATGTAGCAATCTTAATTCAACACCGAGCAACCTCATCTTGAGGTTTGGACATCTTGGCATAGCTGTTGACTTGACAGTTGATGGACCCAGCTTCAAAACCTGTTTGGGGCGACCGCCTGAATTTACAAAAAATATATTTGTTTGCCTACGGGCAGGGAGACCTGGTTTTTAGACATTGCTGTTTTTAGACATTGCTGTTTGCAACAAAAAAAACACTACATTGGTGGAAGCAGTGGAATTGTGCTTTGGGAGGGGTGTGCACATTTCATGGGCAGGATCTGTACCCGGGCCTCCCATGGGAAAAACCAGTGTCTTGACCATTAGACCAAGATGTAATGCCCTCTTGAGCTGAGGGTGACACTGATTTTAAACTTGCAGGCAGGACTACCTCATTACCAGATCATGAGACACGCACATGGGATAGTGTAAAGGGAACTTTGCCTAGGAAGCCCATGCCAGGTCGCAGTTGTAAATGAGAACTTGTTCTCAACTAGCCTACTTGGTTAAATAAAGGTGAAATAAAAAAAAGTGTTAGAAGGTGGAAGATAGAGAATTAGTCCAGTAACTTAATGGTCACTGGTTTGAGTCCTGAGTCAGGCAACAAAACGTGGGATTTGATCTGAACTGGCAGATCTGTGACCAAACCCTTCAGAAAACCAAATTCCCTTTGTTCCCCGTAACATGGACTAATAAATTGTACTGGCGCCGGAGAGGATGGCTGCCGTTTTATTGGCTCTTAACCAACCGTGCTATTTTGTTTGTTTTTTCACATTGTTTGAAACTTATTTTGTACATAATGTTGCTGCTACCGTCTCTTATGACTGAAAAGAGCTTCTGGACATCAGAACCGTGATTACGCACCTTGAATTGGATGAATAATTTTTCTTTAATGAGTCAGACGAGAGGGATTTACTCCAGACACCTGAACAGGCCCTCATCCCTGTCATTCGTAGGAAAAAAAGACAGATTCGCAGGAGATCGGGGTGCCATGTGAGGATCAGGCAAAGAGTGGCTAATCTGCCTTTGCCATCCGTACTGTTAGCCAACGTACAATAGCTGGAAAATAAATGGGACGAACTAAAAGCACGTATATCCTACCAACGGGACCTTAAAAACTGTAATATCTTATGTTTCACAGAGTCATGGCTGAACGACGTCATTAATAACATACAGCTGGCGGGTTATGCACTATCGGGAGGATAGAACAGCAGCCTCTGGTAAGACAAGGGGTGACGGTCTATGTATATTGTAAATAACAGCTGGTGCACGATATCTAAGGAAGTCTCAAGGTTTTGCTCGCCTGAGCTAGAGTATTTCATGATAAGCTGCAGACATCACTATCTACCTAGAAAGTTTTCATCTATATTTTTCATAGCCACCACCACAGACCGATGCTGGCACTAAGACCGCACTCAATGAGCTGTATACCATCATAAGCAAACAGGAAAACGCTCATCCAGCGGCGGCGCTCCTAGTGGCCGGGGACATTAATGGAGGGAAACTTAAATCAGTTTGACCTAATTTCAACCAGCATGTTAAATGTGCAACCAGAGGGGGGGGAAGAACTAACTCTAGACCACCTATACTCCACACACAGAGATGCGTACAAAGCCCTCCCTCGCCCTCCATTTGGCAAATCTGACCATAATTCTATCCTCCTGATTCCTGCTTACAAAAATGTTTTAAGCAGGAAGCATCAGTGACTCAGTCTATAAAAAAAAGTGGTCAGATGAAGCAGATGCTAAACTACAGGACTGTTTTGCTTGCACAGACTGGAATATGTTCCTGGGATTAATCCGATGGCATTGAGGAGTACACCACATCAATCACTGGCTTCATCAATATGTGCATCGATGACGTCGTCCCCACAATGACTATACGTACATACCCATACCAGAAGCCATGGATTACAGGCAACATCCGCACAGAGCTAAAGGGTAGAGCTTCCGCTTTCAAGGAGCGGGACTAACCCGGAAGCTTATAAGAAATCCCGCTATGCCCGCCGACGAACCATCAAACAGGCAAAGTGTCAATACAGGACTAAGATTGAATCGTACTACACCGGCTCCGACGCTCATCGGATGTGGCAGGGCTTGCCAACTATTACAGACTACAAAGGGAAACACAGCCGAGAGCAGCCCAGTGACACGAGCCTACCAGACGAGCTAAATAACTTCTATGCTCGCTTCAAGGCAAGTAACACTGAAACATGCATGAGAGCATCAGCTGTTCCGGACGACTGTGTGATCATGCTCTCCGCAGCGGATGTAAGACCTTTAAACAGGTCAAAATTCATAAGGCCGCAGGGCCAGATAGATTACCAGGCTGTGTACTCCGAGCATGCTCTGACCAACTGGCAAGTGTCTTCACTGACATTTTCAAACTCTCCTTGTCAGAGTCTGTAATAACAACATGTTCCAAGCAGACCAGCATAGTCCCTGTGCCTAAGAACACTAAAATAACCTGCCTAAATGACAACCGACCCGTAGCACTCACATCTGTAGCCATGAAGTGCTTTGAAAGGCTGGCCATGGCTCACATCACCACCATTATCCCAGAAACCCTAGAACCACTCCAATATGCATACCGCCCCAACAGATGATGCAATCTCTATTGCACTCCACACTGCCCTTTCACACATGGACAAAAGGAGCACCTATGTGAGAATGCTATTCATTGACTACATCTCAGCATTTAACACCACAGTGCCCTTAAAGCTCATCACTAAGCTAAGGACCCTGGGACTAAACACCGCACTCTGCAACTGGATCCTGGAAATCCTGACGGGCCGCCCCCAGGTGGTAAGGGTAGGAAACAACATATCCGCCACACTGATCCTCAACACGGGGGCACTTCTAGGATGCATGCTCAGTCCCCTCCTGTACTCCCTGTTCACTCATGACTGGACGGCCAGGCACGACTCCAACACCATCATTACATTTGCCGATGACAACAGTGGTAGGCCTGATTCACCGACAAAAACGAGAAAGCCTATAAGGAGGAGGTCAGAGTCCTGACAATGTGGTGCAAGGACAACAACCTCTTCCTCAATGTGATCAAGACAAAGGAGATGATTGTGGACTACAGGACAAGGAGGACTGAGCACGCCCCCATTCTTATCGACGGGGCTGTAGTGGAGCCGGTTCAGAGCTTCAAGTTCCTTGGTGTCCACATCACCAAAGTATCATGGTCCAAACACACCAAGACAGTCGTGAAGGGGGCAAGACAAAGCCTATTCCCCCACAAGAGATTGAAAAGATTTCTCATGGGTTCTCAGATCCTCAAAAAAATTCTACAGCTGCACCATCGAGAGCACCCTGACTGGTTAAATCACTGCCTGGTATGGCATCTGCTCAGACTTTGACTGCAAGGCACTACAGAGGGTAGTGAGTATGTCCCAGTACATCACCGGGGCCAAGCTTCCTGCCATCCAGGACCTCTATACCAGGCGTTGTCAGAATAAGGCCCTAAAAATTGTCAAAGACTCAAGACACCCTAGTCATAGAATGTTCTCTCTGCTACCGCACGGCAAGCGGTACCGGAGCGCCAATTCTAGGTCCAAAATACAAATTTTTTACTTAACACTTATTTTTCTTAAACTGCTTTGTTGGATAAGGGCTCGGAAATAAGCATTTCAATATAAGGTCTACACTTGTTGTATTCTGTGACAAATAAAATCAGATTTAACATTACCTTTGCTAATGAAACAACTTTGTTGAAGTCTGGTTTGGTGGTAATCACTCCATATCCATCTGCTCTTATCGTGCACAACAAGCATTCCTTCTCCTTTTGGCCAAGTCTGAGGAATACAAGAATACAATGCCACTTTTCAATTCCTGAATTGGAATCTACTTCAAAGTTATTACATACAAAGCAGCGTAATAAGTGCATAGGCTACATAGTGGTTTTTCCCCTTGTGCTACTCACTTGCCCGGTGGTCCCAGGTCCCCCATGATGTGCATGGTCTGTACAGGTGTGTTGACCACGTGGCTGGTCTTCACAAAGTCCTCCGAGGGCTCCCAGGTAATCAGCCTGGACTTGGGGAAGGTGCTGTCACTGCAGACCAACAGAATACCACAAACACATTTAGCATACAAGGGTAATGTGAACATACTGGTACACTGTTTGTCTTCAAAGCAGCACATCACACATCAATGTTGCTTCAATTACATTCACTTTAATAATAATTCACTTTGGTGAGTAACAGGGACCTACACTGGCTGTCTGTCCTGTCGTCTGTGTCTGACATTGGCCATCCTATGTGCCAGGAAGGTAGGGTTGGACTTGACCTGCCTCACCATACTCTGGGAATCCTGTAATGATTATTTCAAAAAACAGCTTTAAAACACTAACGTTTCTTTGGGACAGAAACGAGGTAAATTCTTTGTTTTGAATAATGAAATTGTCACGTCTGCTCCCGTTCCCCCTCTCTGGAGCACGAGGTCGCCATGCTGCTCATCATTACACACACCTGTCACCATCGTTACGCGCACCAGCGCTTCAACGGAATCACCTGGATCACGTCATTGATTGCCTCCCCTATATCTGTCACTTCCTCAGTTTCATTCCCTTGTCTACATTGATGTCGTTTTGTTTCTCTTGTCCAGACTCTGTTCTTTTTTAGTTTCATGTCTATTTATTAATAAATCCTCACCCTGTACTTGCTTCCTGTCTCCCAGCGTCTGTGGTTATGGAACCGTTACAGAAATTGAGATTCAGTAGAAACCCACCCCTTCCCAATTGGTGTAGCAGTCAGAATCGGTGTAGGTGAAAATCCTGCGGTTCCGTCTGCCCCTGGTCCGCTCCAGAGCCATGATCTCTGTGTGGTACTGTCTCTCCAGTGGAGTCTGGTATACTGACTCACTCTGGAACAAAACCACTTCATATTACACACACACAGACACAGACACACAGACACACACAACTTACTATGCAAAATCAAACTATCCTAAACAGTAAAGTCTTATTTGTTATAAGGACACTGGTAGAGGACCTACCTGACTGAACAGCTTCTCCTGCCAGCCTACCACCAACTGCTCCTCATCATCATCTCCGGCTGAAAACAAAACCAAGATGTTCTGGTCCTTAATATCTAGCCACCACGAAAATAACATCTACTCAACTAAGAAGCATCTAACATCTTTCTGTATCAAAACATCTAACATCTTTCTGTTTCAAAACATCTAACATCTTTCTGTTTCAAAAAAGTGTTAATACCTGATTGAGCCTGTGAGTTGAGGGTGTCCAGCTCAATGCCTCCCCTCTCCTGTTGAGTCAAAACCTGCTGCTGAAGGTGTTGGGAGAGGGCTGCTGTGGAGGTGAATCTCTGAATATGGATCCTGTAACACCATTGTAAATATAAACAAGGTAAACAGGATTCTAGCTAGCTAAATAACATGTTTTCATGGCAAACTCAGGGATCAGGTCAAGCAATATACTGGGTGTTTATCATCATCTGCTTTGAGAGCTAACGTTAGCTAACGACATTGTCTTGCTTTTATGGCAATGCAAGGAATAAAAGCCACACAAAGGCCAACTGCAACTTACTTAATTGTAAGGTTTTTAACAGCATCTCGGGAACAATAGGTAGCCTCTCCGGTGTCGGTGCTGCAGCCGTCTGCCATGTTGTAACGTTAGGAACTTTATTGATGGCTAGCTAACTAGCTAGATTAGCAACATACACACAAACGCGCAGCAAGCAATTGAGACAATTTTGTAGCTAGTACTTTTCACAAGCGTCTGCTCGTTGCATGGTAACAACAGTCTGCCTGCCTGGTTGGGTTTCTGGCGAGCAATCCAACTATTCATTGGTTCACTACCGCCACCTACCGTGGGATCCAGTCCAGAGCAGCAGAATAAACCCCCCCACTGATAACAGGTAAGGTAATATCAGTACAATAATATTCCCTTGCTGTAAAAAGTTTAAGAACCCCTGATGTAATTAATTAAGAGAAAAATCTGTCTGACACAAATAATTGCAATTTAAAAAGCTTTATTGGAAATACACGTTTCAAACAGCACAATTCAAGTACAGATGAGTGTAGCTAAATCAGATACATGCTAATTTAGTTTAAATGTGATGCAGTCCTCCAGTCCCAGTTCATTTGCACTCTTTTGACATGCTTCAGACCAGATGCATGCTCCACTTCAGTGTACAATGGTCCTGAATTTGCATATCACAGTGTTTGAAGCTTCTACATTCTGCATCTCTCTGCTGTCTTTCACCTGAAGCCATATCCTCCAGGGTCTAAACAGGTGTAGGTTTCCATCTCTGTGTGGGAGACCAGATATTGCAAGGAGACCAGTAAGGGGCCCTCACCTCTTCACTTTGGCCCAAGGATACCAGTGACACTGCCCTAAGGTTGGTGCTGTTCTTTGGATGAGACTGTGGAGACAGAGGTCTTATCTCTCTGTGGTTACTAAAGATGTCATGGCACTTATGACATGAGTAGAGGTGTTGACCCTGCTTCTCCTGGATATATTTCCAAGCCTAAGCATGTAAATCCAACTCATTATCATAGGCTGGATGGAGACCAATATCGTTTTTTTTTTTTTATATTGCTGCATGTCTCAAAATATAAGAATGAGACCAATATATGTATTTTGCTAATCATAATTCCTGTCTCTGAAATTACGTTTGTGTGTGTTGTAGGAATAACCAATACTCAAAATCTGTGTGTGTGTGTGTGTGTGTGTGTGTGTGTGTGTGTGTGTGTGTGTGTGTGTGTGTGTGTGTGTGTGTGTGTGTGTGTGTGTGTGTGTGGTAGAAGTAATAGTTGGCCATTATTTCTTTGAACATCTCAGTTTGGGCAGCAGCCACTGAAGAAACCTGTCAATCAAAAACCACAGGAGAATAAATAGTATTATAAACTGGGTGGTTCGATCCCTGAATGCTGATTGGCTGACAGCCGTGGTATATTTAAGCAATAAGGCACGAGGGGGTGTGTTATATGGTCAATATACCACACCTAAGGGCTGTTCTTATGTACAACACGACACGGAGTGCCTGGATACAGCCCTTAGCCGTGGTATAATGGCCATATACCACAAACCCCCAAGGTTTCTTTTTGCTATTATGAACTGGTTACCAACGTAATTAGAGCAGTAAAAATAAATGCTTTGTCATACCTGTGGTATACGGTCTGATACACCACGGCTGTCAGCCAATCAGCATTCAGGGCTCGAACCACCCAGTTTATAACAGACCATATACCACGGGTGTGACAAAAACATGTATTTTTACTGCTCTAATTACGTTGGTAACCAGCTAATAATAGCAATAAGGCACCTCGGGGGTTTGTGGTATATGGCCAATATACCACGGCTAAGGGCTGTATCCAGGTACTCCGTGTTGCGTTGTGCATAAGAACAGCCCTTAGCCATGATATATTGGCCATATACCACACCTCCTCGTGCCTTATTGCGTAAGTTTGCACTTACACATCAGATATCTGCTCTTTCTCTGCTACCTCATTCTATTTCTCTAATTCTCTAGTCTAGTATTCCCTGGTTATGTTCCACTTCTCCCTCCTCTATTTCCTCACCTCTTCCCCAGACTCTTCTTTTCCTCTTTCTTGTCCTCCTCCTTCCTTTCTCCAACATTTCCCATCTGTTGTATCTTACTGGCCTTCTCTTGCTTCACTACTTTTTTGGCCTTGCCCTTGTTTTTCTTATTGACCTTCCCTTCCTGAATATTTTGGACAAGGAGATAAAGTAATGTAAGCTTATAGGTTTTCTCTTCTCTTGAGCTACGATACCTAGAGCTATGCTATACTATAGAAGGACTTATGCTATACTATAGAAGGACTTACAGCCAATATTCCCTTCTTGTATTTCCTCTCACCTGTGGGGCCACTCCAGCCATTTCCTGGAGCAGCTTCCTGCCGGACTCGCTCAGGTTGGTGATGGGAGCCAGGCGAGGGCTGTGGCGGTATGGGAAGTTCTCTGTTCGGGGCGGAGCGATAATGACAGGGCTGAGAGGAGTCAGAGGCCTTGGGACATTTACTGGGTAGGGAGAGCCTACAGCAGAGGGCAGGGCCCGTAGGGCTTCAGCCAGGGTCCGGTGTGCTGAGGTCACAAGAGGAGAGAGACCATTCTTGACAGATACAGGACCTGAGTCCTTCCCTGGGCTCTGTAGGACCAGAAAGTAAAGTAACATATCAGGAAAGTGCTATGTTCAACACAATCTGTAGAAATACTTTATAACTACTCTATACATATTGCAGATACATGACTACACTCAATAAGTAATTGTCTGCATCATTTCCAATCCCCCATGTATATATATATATATATATATATATATAAAAAAATAATATGCAGAACTTACCAGGAAGTCTGACTCATCGAAGGAGTGGAGAGACAGATCATCATCCTCGTCCATAACCTTCACGTCAAGCTTGGTCACCTTTCCATCCTCAACTTTCAGCGGTGGTGTCCTCCTTTCATGATCCTCATCATCACACTGTGTATCAGAGTCAACTAGTCAGAGACCATCCTCCTCACAGTGATGTCACTCAACAAAGACATGGACGGTAGGGTACAACTCTTTTACCTCCGATTCACAGTCAGTGAAGGAGTAGATGGAAAAGTCATCAGAACTGGAGGATGAGGTCACATCATATTTTCTCTCCATCAGCCGAGTCACCCTTCCAGACTGAGGAGACAGAGAAAGGCATGTACTCATGGCAGCCATAGAATACACTGGCATTGACCCTCAAGGAAATGTAGAATATGTAGGCAATCCAACATGGTTTTACAAGTAGTGAGTAATACATGGGTAACTGAAAATGCAATAAATGCAACTCCCATAACATTAGGGGTGGGTCTAAAGACCTTCCATAGTATAGGATTCTTTAGCATCTAGAATGGATTGTCAATTCAACCAAGCCACCCAAAATGGCCATATGAATCAACAGATTGATCTATCTGTTGTGTCTCTATGGGAACAGCAGAGATGACCTGGCTGAGAGGCTCTGGATTGATGCTCCATCCATCCCCAGATGTTTGGTCCTGCCCATAGCTCACAATGATTGGCTGTTAACAGTAAAGAATGCATTCAACACTGCTTTGCTCATTTTGGCCTTGATTTGTGTATCAATAAATAATATAAGTACTGTTATGTGGTTGAATTTGAATGTGACTTACAGGCCTTTTGTGGATCTGAGGGGTCTGCACTGAAGTAGACTGTCAAGACAGCATTCAATGTGGTTAGATAGGGATTTCTGCATTTGCTTTCATTCTGATAACTGCAGTTTGTACATGCAGAATGCATAACTAATGTGTATGTGTTATTGTTTCAGGTCGGATATGACTTACAGGCTTTGGCCTTCTGTGCACCTTGCCGGTTGGCCACAACACGGAATCAGGGGTGTTCACCCTCACTGGTTTCAACTGTCAACACAACACTCAATTTAGAATGTGATAATATAACAAAAACAGGACAAAACAAACAAATATTTGATATTTACCACATAAGGGCGGCGTCTTAAAGCTCTTTTGATTCTCTCATCATTACGGTCCATCTTTCTTTCTGAGGGAAACATTTCCATCAATTGATTGACACAAAACACATCCTGACTCACACACACACACAAAGATGGCATTCCAAATGGCGCCCTATTCCCTATATATATATATATATATATATATATATATATATATATATATATATATATATATATATATATATATATATATGTTTGGAAGGAGGTGCCCCAAAAGGCCAAAGATTACCTGCAACAACCTGAGTGAAGAAAACGATTGTAGATTAAATCAAATCTGAACACAGTTTATGTAGTGAATTAATGCATGGCTACGTCATTTTATGTCACAGCTTTATGACCGCGCATAATACGTCACAAGAAAAAAGCTTGTTTGGAGCCGGACTGGTGGTCGCATCTTCTCACTGGTTGTAGCTCAATAACGAACGTGATGTGCTTATTATATCCTAATGACTGAGTAATGGTTGTATCGATGGTTGGTTGGACGTTTTACATAGATAGGCCAACATGATATCAATAGGAAGAAACCATTCCTTGCCAAATATTTTTTTATTATTGTTTTACTTTGAGTAACATTAAGGGACCACAATGGAAGCCGTTTACTTTATTGTGTTGTCCCTGGCCTGACACGTTTTATTTAATTAAACGGTTTTATTATTTTATTAAACTGTCAAATCAAATATATCTATCTAGCTTTCTATCTAACTCAAATGAGCTGTTGAGGACTCTTTGGTCATCACATTTCAGGCACAAGCCAGCAGGTGGAAGTGTCTTTAAATGCAGCACTGCCTTAGCGCACTTCATGATCTGCGCAACAGTAACTTTGTGGTTGTGAAAGTGATTCATCCAAATGCGGAAGTCCAGTACATTTGTTTTGGTTAAAAAGTGGCATTGTTGCTGTCATTATAGTATCATTTGTTTTGTTTACTGTCACTACATATTTCGGTTTATCAGAGAATGTCTAAAGTCTTGGAACTACAGTTTTTGCCAATGGGCATGGTACGTTAGCAAGGAGGGACTGAGTGATTTAAGAATCATATGCTCGGTAGCTAGCTAGCTACTTTGAATGGGACTGTTGTAACGTTATCTAGCTTGCTACAACTTGTAGTTAACGTTAATGACGTAACATATGGTGCCAGTAGGCTACAGCAGCAAGCTAGAGCAGAACACATCAATGCCGCTGATGTCTGTCAACCCGATCATTTCAGTTTTAATCCACACACTGTCTTCCTCTGCAACCCCATCATCGCAGGGGGGATCTCTATCCTTACTCCAACCTTATTGTGGTTGAAAATAACCATGATACACTGCAGTATGTCACAGCTTTAAGGGTGCTTAGTAGTGTAGTTAAGTTGTAATATGTTTATGTGCGGCGCTGTGGTCTAAGGCACTGCATCTCAGTCTACAGTCCCTGGTTCGAATCCAGGCTGTATCACATCCGGCCGTGATTGGGAATCCCATCGGACGGTGCACAATCGGCCCGGCGCTGTCCGGGTTTGGCCAGGGTAGGCCGTCATTGTAAATAAGAATTTGTTCTTAACTGACTTGCCTAGTTAAATAAAGTTTAAATAAAAATAAATGATATACTTGAAATTTGTGTTGAGTCATCATGCTGTACATAATGGGATGTTTGGTTAGGAAAATCTACCATCACTGTGTCACACATTCTCCTTATCTTGCTCTGGGGAAACATGGAAAGGGCTGGCACCCACTTCTAGACATGTCTGATGCTAGGGCATCAGTGCTGGACAAGAAGATGCCTTTCAGGCTGCTGAGGGACAACTTTGGTTTTAGAAGTGTTTTTCTTTTTTCATCCGGTTGGACAAATACTCCAAACAGCCTTCCCAACCGCGTCCTCATGGCCCTAAAGCACACTTTTGCCTCGTTTTGTATCACCTTTCAATGATAAATCTGGGGGGGGCAAAAATGCAATTTCAGAATGTGGGGGAGGGGGGCATGTCTCCCTGTTCCCAGTGAAAGTTGTGCCCCTGAACATTGATGTCCTGTATGACCCTGCATCAATAGAGAAGGAAGAGAACTGAGAAAGCACTAGACGCATCATTTATCCTATAAGACGAGAGGTCATTAAATTAACATGATTGCTGGGTGCAAGCCAGAGTACATGATGTACTACAGTATAATGAGGAGCAGTTTCAATAGATGATCCTCAGCTGTAATTGAATACTGTACAATAGGCACCTAGTGGTCCCCATGATTAGATAGAGAATCACTGTTTAGTTAGATAAGCTCTCTGTAATCTCTCCACATTCTCTTTGGTTGCAGAATCATTCCTACCCAGTCCAAGCCTACGCTCCAGTTTCCTCCAAACTACAGGCTACCGATACCACACCAAAGACATTTGAAGGCTGGGCCCACTCCTACTATATGTAACCGATGTGAAATGGCTAGCTAGTTAGTGGTGGTGCGCGCTAATAGCGTTTCAATCGGTGATGTCACTCGCTCTGAGACCTTGAAGTAGTTGTTCCCCTTGCTCTGCAGGGTCCGCGGCTTTTGTGGAGTGATGGGTAACGATGCTTCAAGGGTGGCTGTTGTCGATGTGTGCAGAGTGTCCCTGGTTTGAGCCCAGGTAGAGGCGAGGAAGGTATACTGTTACATATACACAGGGGAGCCCTGTTTAGTTCTCAGGTCATTATGTTCACAACCATGGATATGGCCTCAAGCATAGATTTGGGTAAAGTCAAATTCTGGAGCAGGGAGCAGTAGTTGAGTTTATCAAGAGTGTGGGCTACAAGAGCAGATTAGGATGTAATCTTTAGAAAATTAGGTAGCTGGGCCTCCCGAGTGGCGCAGCGGTCTAAGGCACTGCATCGCAGTGCTTGAGGTGTCACTACAGACCCAAGTTCGATCTCAGGCTGTGTCACAGCCGGCCGTGACTGGGAGTCCCATGAGGCGGCGCACAAATGGCCCCGCTGAGTTTGGTCACCAGCTGGACGGTTTTTCCTCCAACACATTGGTGCGGCTTCCGGGTTAAGCGAGCAGTGTAGCAAGAAGCAGTGCAGCTTAGCATGGTCCTATTTCGGAGGATGCATGGCTCTTGACCTTCACCTCTCCCGAGTCCATAGGGGAGTTGCAGCGATGGGACAAGACTGTAACTACCAATTGAAAATTGGGGAGAAAAATTGATAAAAGTACAAAAAAATATATAAATAATAATTGGTCGTTGTGCACAGTAAAGAGAAGCTATAAATTACAACCAAGACTAAGTATAGCAAATCAATGATTATTATTTCTTTACAAATGCATGTTTAAGTTATACCGTTTATATACAAATAGCTATTTTGCATAAACAACTGGATCAAGTGGTAAGAGTCACGTAACAGGTCATGATGGAACACGTCATTCGATATCAGTAATGCAAGAGAAAAAGTTCAAAGGAACACCATTTTTACAGTTTACCACCACTTAATCAAAGACCTATACTTTAATGAACCAATGAAAAACAAGGCTCAATGACTGAATAGTTACTGCAATTTAAATGTACAAATTGAACAATACATTGTACAATATGAATGTGCTACAAGTATGTATATTTACTCTAATCTTACTCTGCTGTCTGTATTTACACATCCTTCCTAGAGCATCTGAATATGCAGCCACGTTGAATTTTGTAAATACATTTACAGACAGCAAATATGGAATGCTTTCAATACCTTACATTTGAAATGAGTTAATATACAAGACGGCTCTTCACAGCATGAAAGATGTCCTGAAGCAATATTTCATATCATAATCACCTCTGTTTTTGCCTACTTCCACTTACAAATCAAATAAGTTTGTCACGTGTGCCGAATACAACAGGTGTAGTAGACCTTACAGTGAAATGCTTACTTACAGGCTCTAACCAACAGTGCAATTTTTAAGTAAAAAAAAAGGTATTAGGTGAACAATAGATTAGTAAAGAAATAAAACAACAGTGAAAAATAACAGTAGCGAAGCTATATAGAGTAGTGAGGCTATATACAGGCACCGGTTAGTCGGGCTGATTGAGGTGGTATGTATATGAAGGTATGCATATATGATGAGAGACGGAGAGTAGCAGCAGTGTAATAGAGGGGTTGGGGGGGGCACACAATGCAAATAGTCCAGGTAGCCATTTGATTACCTGTTCAAGAGTCTTATGGCTTGGGGGAAAAAACTGTTGAGAAGCCTTTTGGTCCAAGACTTGGCGCTCCGGTACCGCTTACCATGCGGTAGTAGAGAGAACAGTCAATGACTGGGGTGGCTGGGGTCTCTGACAATTTTTAGGGCCTTCCTCTGACACCGCCTGGTATAGAGGTCCTGGATGGCAGGCAGCTTAACCCCAGTGATGTACTGGGCCGTGCGCAGTACCCTCTGTAGTGCCTTGCGGTTGGAGGCCGAGCAATTGCCGTACCAGGCAGTGATGCAACCAGTCAGGATGCTCTCGAAGTTGCAGTTGTAGAACCTTTTGAGGATCTCAGGACCCATGCCAAAATTTTTTAGTTTCCTGAAGGGGAATAGGCTTTGTCGTGCCCTCTTCATGACTGTCTTGGTGTGTTTGGACCATTCTAGTTTGTTGGTGATGTGGACACCAAGGAACTTGAAGCTCTCAACTTGCTCCACTACAGCCCTATTGATGAGAATGGGGGCGTGCTCGATCCTCCTTTTCCTCTAGTCCACAATCATCTCCTTAGTCTTGGTTACGTTGAGGGATAGGTTGTTATTCTGGCACCACTCCGGCCAGGTCTCTGACCTCTTCCCTATAGGCTGTCTCGTCGTTGTCGGTGATTTGGCCTACCACTGCAAACTTAATGATGGTGTTGGAGTCGTGCATGGCCACGCAGTCGTGGTTGAACAGGGAGTACAGGAGGGGACTGAGCACGCACCCCTGAGGGGCTCCAGTGTTGAGGATCAGCGTGGCAGATGTGTTGCTACCTACCCTCACCACCTGGGGGCGGCCTGTTAGGAAGTCCAGGATCCAGTTGCAGAGGGAGGTGTTTAGTCCCAAGATCCTTAGCTTAGTGATGAGCTTTGAGGGTACTATGGTGTTGAACGCTGAGCTGTTGTCAATGAATAGCATTCTCACGTAGGTGTTCCTTTTGTCCAGGTGGGAAAGGGCAGTGTGGAGTGCAATAGAGATTTCATCATCTGTGGATCTGTTTGGGGGGTATGCAAATTGGAGTGGGTCTACAAAAGCAATGTGTAACATTTAATGTATATTATCTCCAACTTTTCTAATCTGATGGGAAACAACAAAGGTCTGCCTCCACTCTTAATTTGATAAAAAAAATCTATTGGTTTATTCCAAAATAGAGATACATTTTTTTCCTATAACCTTAAAGGAGAATGTGGACCAAATCTCACCCTCCTCCACCCCTCACCCAAATGAAATAGGTTAACATCTTGGGCAGTGGTTCCCAAACTTTTTATAGTCCCGTACCCCTTCAAACATTCAACCTCCAGCTGCGTACCCCCTCTAGCACCAGGGTCAGCGCACTCTCAAATGTTTTTTTTTTGCCATCACTGTAAGCCTGCCACACACACACTATACGATATATTTATTAAACATAAGAATGAGTGTGAGTTTGTCACAACCTGGCTCGTGGGAAGTGACAAAGAGCTCTTATAGAACCAGGGCACAAATAATAATATAATAATAATAAATCATTTTTCTCTTTATTTGTTCATTGAAAATTGTGAATAACTCACCACAGGTTAATGAGGTGTGCTTCAAAGGATGCACATAATTCTACAATGTTGGGTTGTATTGGAGAATCTGTCTTAATTTTCCACACACAGTCTGTGCCTGTATTTACTATTCATGCTAGTGAGGGCCGAGAATCCAATCTCACATAGGTACGTGGTTGCAAAGTGCATCAGTGTCTTAACAGCGCGATTTGCCAAGGCAGGATACACTGAGCACTGCCCAATCCAGAAATCTGGCAGTGGCTTCCGATTAAATTCAATTTTCACAGAACCGGTTGTTGCAATTTCTCTTGTTCAGATATCGGTAAGTGGACTGGAGGCAGGGCATGAAAGGGATAACGAATCCAGTTGTTTGTGTCATCCGTTTCGGGAAAGTACCTGCATAATTGCGCACCCAACTCACTCAGGTGCTTCGCTATATCACATTTGACATTGTCCGTAAGCTTGAGTTCATTTGCACACAAAAAAATCATACAATGATGGAAATACCTGTGTGTTGTCCTTGTTAATGCAGACAGAGAAGAGCGCCAACTTCTTAATCATAGCCTCAATTTTGTCCAGCACCCAGAAAATAGTTACAGAGAGTCCCTGTAATCTTAGATTCAGATCATTCAGGTAAGAAAAAACATCACCCAGTTAGGCCAGAAGTGTGAGAAACTCGTCATCATGCAAGCGGTCAGACAAGTGAAAACGATGTTCAGTAAAGAAAACTTTAAGCTCGTCACCACAATATGCAGGTGGTCTGAAATGGTTCTTACCCACAAATGTAGATGTGAGCATTGTCAGTATGGATCAGCTTCCACAGATGTTCCTTGTTCTTCTTCAGGAGATGCTGCACATACACCTGAGCATGAAAAATATAACTATTAGCCTGACTAAACAATTCATTTGAATAATTTAACTGATACAAAATACATTCTCTTCAAGTCTGCAGGTTCTCAAGGCAATACGAATTATAGGCACTGGCAGTATCAAATATTGGACCTTATCAAAGTCATAGATACACTCCCCTACGTATTTATTTGGACAGTGAAGCTAAAACTTTTAATTTGGCTCTATACTCAAGCTTTTTTGGATTTGAGATCAAATGTTTCATATGAGTTGAAAGTACAAAATGTCATCTTTTTCATGCATATCTGTTTAAACCGTTTAGAAATGAAAGCACTTTATGTATCTAGTCCCCCCATTTCAAGGAGTCATAAGTATTTGGACAAATTCACTTATGTGTATTAAAGTAGTCAAAAGTTTAGTATTTGGACCCATATTCCTAGCATGCAATGACTACATCAAGCTTGTTTTGGTTGTTTCAGATGATGTTGTGCCCAATAGAAATGAATGGTAAATAATGTATTGTGCCATTTTGGAGTCACTTTTATTGTAAATGAGAATAGAATATGTTTCTGAACACTTCTACATTAATGGATACTGAACAAAAATAAACGCAACACGCAATAATTTCAAAGATTTTACTGAGTTACAGTTCATATAAGGAAATCAGTCAAATGAATTCCTTATGGGGCTGATTCTATCAGATAATGGAAATGAATCGTTCCAATGGTTAAGTAAACCTGAGCGCTATTGCAAAAGATTTCTCCAAAACTCAGACTTTTCACATGACTGGTCAGGAAATAAATAATGCTGTGAGCAGTAAATCTCTTGTTTAGTCTGAACATACACTGAGTATACAAAACATTAAGAACACATGCTCTTTCCATGACATTTACATTTTAGGTCGTTTAGCAGACGCTCTTATCCAGAGCGACTTACAGTAGTGAATGCATACATTTTTTCTCCGTACTGGTCCCCCGTGGGAATCGAACCCACAACCCTGGCATTGCAAACATCATGCACTACCAACTGAGCCACACGGGACCAGGTGAATCCAGTTGAAAGCTAGGGTCCCTTATTGATGTCACTTGTTAAATCCACTTCAAATCAGTGTAGATGAAGGGGAGGAGACAGATTAAAGAAGGATTTTTAAGCATTGAGACATGGATTGTGTACAGTGCATTCGGAAAGTATTCAGACCGCTTCCCTTGTTCCACATTTTGTTAATTGGCGAGAAGAAACGCAACAAGCTGTAACGTTGATGCAACACTGTCCTCTGTCTCAGTTATTTCTGTCGTACTATACTTTTTTTTTTACTTTCATTTTGAGCTACTACAATGAGTTTCGACCGTATTGGTTGTTCAGATCTGCTTACAACTGTCAAAGTTGGTAGGGGAAGGGGTGTGTTGGGGTTACCTATTCCTTTCCCAACTGGTAGTCCTAGTGTGTGTGGTGATGTCAATGGTAGTGAAATTGCACGGGAAGTTCCTTTAGTCAGTGGGGACAATGCAGCTTCTCATGGTCATCATGCAGTCAACTCACCTAGGCCCCAGGTTGTTAGCACCTCCACTCCTAAACCCAATGATGATGCAGTGCTAATAGGCCAGATAAGTACCATAGTCCAACAGATAGGACAGCGTCTAGTCCAAGTAGTCGCCTATAGAAAAGTCAAAGAACCAAAGAACCACCACAAACTCAACAATAATGGCGCTGGAGGAGATGGCTGCTATTGTGTGTGTTTTGTCGCGTTATTTGTAACTTATTTTGTACATAATGTTTCTGCCACCGTCTCTTATGACCGAAAAGAGCTTCTCGATATCAGGACAGCGTTTACTCATCCCGTACTGGAAGAAGATTTTTTCTTTAACGAGTTGGACGCGAAGGATTTACTCCAGAAACCCGACAAGGCCCTCATCCCCATCATTCGCAGGAGAAAGAGACAGCGATATAAGGGATGTAGGTCTTGGTCCCTTGTAAGGATCTGATGGCGAGTGGGTAATCTGCCTTTACCATCGGTCCTATTAGCCAACGTACAATCATTGGATAATAAAATAGCCAAACTACGAGCACATATATCCTACCAACGGCATTAAAACTGTAATATCTTATGTTTCATCGAGACGTGGTTGAACAACGACATGAATAACATACAACTGGCGGGTTTTACGCTTATTCGGCAGGATAGAACAGCCGCCTCTGGTAAGACAAGGGGTGGCGGTCTATGTGTATTTGTAAACAACAGCTGGTGCACGAAATCTAAGGAAGTCTCAAGGTTTTTCTCACCTGAAGTAGAGTATCTCATGATAAGCTGTAGACCACACTATTTACCAAGAGAGTTTTCATCTATATTCTTCGTAGCTGTCTATTTACCACCACAAACCGATGCTGGCACGAAGAACGCACTCAATGAGCTAAACACGGCCATAACCAAACAGGAAAACGCTCATCCAGAGGCGGTGCTCCTAGTGGCCAGGGGATTTTAATGCAGGGAAACTTAAATCCGTCTTACCTAATTTATACCAGCATGTCACATGTGCAACCAGAGGGGAAAAAAACTCTAGACCACCTTTACTCCACACACTGAGACGCGTACAAAACTCTCCCTCCATTTGGCAAATTTGACCATAATTCTATTCTCCTGGTTCCTGCTTACTAGCAAAAACTAAATCAGGAAGCACCAGTGACTCGGTCAGTAAACAAAGTGGTCAGATGAAGCTGATGCTAAGCTACAGGACTGTTCTGCTTCCACAGACTGGAATATGTTCCAGGATTCTTCCGATGGCATTGAGGAGCACACCACATTAGTCACTGACTTCATCAATAAGTGCATCGAGGCAATCGTCCCCAAAGTGACTGTGCGTACATACCCTTTCCAGATGCCATTGATTACAGGCAACATCCGCACTGAGCTGAAAGGGTAGAACTTCCGCTTTCAAGGAGCGAGACTATAACCCGGAAGCTTATAAGAACTCCTGCTATGCCCTATGATGAACCATCAAACAGGCAAAGCATCAATACAGGACTAAGATTGAATCGTACTACACTGGCTCCGACACTCGTCGGATGCGGCAGGGCTTGCAAACTATTACAGACTACAAAGAGATGCACAGCCGCGAGCTGCCCAGTGACACGAGCTTACCAGACAAGCTAAATTACTTCTATGCTCGCGTCGAGGCAAGCAACACTGAAACATGCATGACAGCATCAGCTCTTCCAGACGACTGTGTGATCACGCCCTCTGTAGCCGATGTGAGTAAGACCATTAAACAAGGCCACAGAGCCAGACGGATTACCAGGACGTGTAGTCTGAGCATGTGCTGACCAACTGGCAAGTGTCTTCATTGACATTTTCAACCTGTGCCTGACTGAGTTTGTAATACCAACATGTTTCAAGCAGACCACCATAGTTCCTGTGCCCAAGAACACTAAGGTAACCTGCCTAAATGACTACCGACCCGTAGCACTTACGTCTGTAGCCATGAAGTGTTTTGCAAGGCTGGTCATGGCTCACATCAATACCACTATCCCAGAAACCCAAGACCCACTCCAATTTGCATACCACCCCTCCTGTACTCCCTTTTCACTAATGACTGCATGGCCAGGCATGACACCAACACCATCATTAAGTATGCCAATGACACAACAGTGGTAGGCCTGATCACCGACAAGACAGCCTATTGGGAGGTCAGAGACCTGGCCATGTGGTGCAAGGACAACAACCTCTCCCTTAATGTGATCAAGACAAAGGAGATGATCGTGGACTACAGGAAATGGAGGACCAAGCACGCCCCCATTCTCATCGACAGGGCTGTAGTGGAGCAGGTTGAGAGCTTCAAGTTCCTTGGTGTCCACATCACCAAACTATCATGGTCCAAACACACCAAGAGTCGTGAAGAGGGCACAACAAAGCCTATTCCCCCACAAGAGACTGAAAAGATTTGGCATGGGTCCTCAGATCCTCAAAGAATTCTACAGCTGCACCATCGAGAGCATCCTGACTGGTTGAATCACTGCCTGGTATGGCAACTGCTCTGACTTTGACCGCAAGGCACTACAGAGGGTAGTGCGTACGGCCCAGTACATCACTGGAGCCAAGCTTCCTGCCATCCAGGACCTCTATATCAGGCGGTGTCAGAAGAAGGCCCTAAAAACGATCAAAGACTCCAGCCACCCTTGTCATAGAATGTCCTCTCTGCTACTGCACGGCAAGCGGTACTGGAGCACCAAGTTTAGGTCCAAAAGACTTCTTAACAGCTTCTACCCCGAACCCATAAGACTCCTTAACAGCTAATCAAATGGCTACCCAGACTTTTTGCCCCCCCCCCCCCCCACTGTTTTAAGCTGCTGCTACTCTCTGTTTATTATCTATGCATAGTCACTTTACCTCCACCTACATGTACATATTACCTCTTTTACCTCGACTAACACTTGCTGCTTTCTGGACCCGGTTTTAGCCCTTGCTTTTTTCTCTTCCGTTGTTACCTCTATGTCTGATAAACATGCCCCGCTTAAGAATCACAGAGTAAGAACCGAACCAGTTCTTGGTTCTCTCCTGAATTGTCAGGTCATTTCCTGCAAAAGAATCGGGCCTGGGCCTTGGCGAGGAAACAGGTACTCCAGCTGATTGGCTGTTTTTTAGGCAATTGAGAAATAAATGTACTGCAGCTGTCAAAAAGGCAAAATCAAATTACTTCCTTAATGCTATGACAGATTCTGCAGGAGATCCTGCAAAATTCTGGAAAACCGTTAATTCACTGAAACGGGGGAATTCTGCTGTTTCTCTTCCTAAGCAAATACCTCAGATTCCTGTATCCTAAGTGAAAAAAATTATATTTGTGATGCTTTTAATAAGCATTTCATCTCTGCTGGTTTTTTATTTGAAAGGAAAAGTGGCCACTGTGGTACTGGCCAGTTAGTTGATTTTTCGTCTTGCTTTTCAACCGTTATTCTGAAAAATGGTAACCCTGTTTTTAGTTTCCAGAAAATAACCGAAGCAGAGGTTCTAGCTGCCCTGTGTGCCATTGATACTAAGAAATCCTTAGGCGCTGACAATTTAGACCCGTTCTTACTTAAGTGTGCTGCACCTATCATTGCTGGTTCAGTGACACACATTTTTAATCTAACATTAAGCACAGGAAATATCCCTAAGGTGTGGAAAGCAGTTTTTCTTCTGCCATTACATAAGGGAGGTGACGGTAGTGATTTGGATAACTATCGACCCATCTCTAGGCTCCCTTGTCTGGCAAAGATCCTAGAATCTATAGTCAACAAACAGTTACAGTCTTTTCTTTCTGCTAACAGTATTCTTAGCACCAATCATTCTGGTTTTAGATCTAAACACAGTACCACATCGGCCACTATGCTTGTTGTAAATGATATTGCAAATGCCTTAGATGATAGAAAGCACTGTGCTGCGTTGTTTGTAGATTTGTCAAAAGCTTTTGACACTGTAGACCATGCTATCCTTTTGAGTAAGCTGTCATCGATAGGAGTGGGCACTGATGCCTGCCGATGGTTTTATGACTATCTTAAAGATAGAACTCAGGCCGTCATGGTCGACGGGGTCAAGTCTGACCCCTTACAGTTACTTAAAGGGGTCCCTCAGGATTCAATAATTGGCCCACTATTGTTCTCACTTTATATAAACAACATTGGTGATGATGTCAGATATTGTAAATTCCATTTATATGCAGATGACACAGTGATGTACTCTATTGCTCCAACAGCGGACCAAGCTTTAATGCAGTTGGAGTCTGATTTTAGGATACTACAGGGGTCTCTTTTACAGCTTAAACTTGTTTTAAACGCTAAGAAAACAAATGTCATGTTTTTTTCTAGGTCTAAACTCTCAGTTAGAAACACTTTTGTAATCACTAGCTTGGATGGTACTCAAATCAAAACAGGTCTCTGCATATAAATATTAGGGGTATGGTTAGATGATAGGCTTTCTTTTAAAAAACATGTTACTGAATTGGGAAAAAAAGCTCAAATTCAAGATAGGGTTCCTTTACAGAAACAGGCTTGTCTGTCCTCCGTAAATAGAAAACAAATTGTGCAGGCTACTTTTATGTCCGTTTTAGATTATGGTGATATTATCTATATGCATGCATCGGCAAACACATTAAAACCACTGGATGCTATTTACCATTGTGCACTCAGGTTTATCACAGGTGATAGTTACAAAACTCATCACTGTATCCTATATACACATGTGGGTTGGGCCTCTCTATCTGTGAGGCGAGAGCAACATGCTCTCTTGTTTATTTATAAAGCACTTCTTTTAAAACTACCTCCATATATATCATCATTAATTTCCACTAGATATACACATTTTAAAACCAGATCACAGATGTGGATTACATTAGAGACTCCTGCGGTCTCCACAGAGTTGGGTAGGACTGCCTTTAGTTCCTTTGCACCTTATTTATGGAACAAACTGCAGATCCAACTTAAGTTAGACACTCTGGTGTCCCTTACCCATTTCAAAAATGTTATGGAGGATCAATATGATGTTGTCTGTGATTGTTTCTGTTGAATTGTGTCTTTGTTTTGTATGTTTGAAATGTTCTTGTCTGTATGCCTAAAACTGTACATGTCAACATGTTTACACAGGGCACAGCCGTAAAGAGATCCAGGTCTCAGTCTGTTTTCCCTGTTAAAATAAAGATATAAAAAAAAAAAAACGGTGCCCCCATACATTGGTTCTGTACCGGTAAAGCCTGTATATAGCCTCGCAATTGTTATTTTACTGCTGCTCTCTAATTATTTGTTACTTTTATTTTAATTATCTATTTTTTACTTAACACTTATTTTTCTTAAACTGCATTGTTGGTTAAGGGCTTGTAATAAGCATTTCACTGTAAGGTCTACTACACCTGTTGTATTCGGTGCATGTGACAAATAAAATTGTATTTGAGATGACCTTTTCTGATTAAACAACTTGTGTTAAGGATCTGTCACAAACTACATACATACCATTTCAGTCCTGGCCAAACAAGCTGTTGAGGTAGTCTTTATGACGTACATAATGCTGAAAGGAGAAAAACAGAGGAGAGGTCATCATCATAGAAAAGACTAACCTGCCTGAAAGGCTATAATAATATTTCATCAGTTTACTGTATGTACATGCATAAGGACAAATCTGACATTAGGCCACTTTGGGTTACAAAACATCTGCCAAGTTTTGATTTTGGGGTGAACTACAATACAAGTATTATTACAGTGCACCAACAGTGAATAACACTACACACTCAGTCACTCACGTCTATATATGCACTGTTGCTATTCCTCCCCCTCCGTCTCAACCTTGAGTGCAAACACACAGCATCATAACACAGTAAATGGCTTGTACTGTATGAATTCTGCTACCAAGTCAGTGACCCTTATTTGAGCTAGGGGTAAAGCATTTTGACTTCAGCGGGTGCGGGTCACTGGCCTGCAGGGCTCCTTGCCTTTGTTGAAGTCTGGTTTGATGGTAACCACTTCATTTCCATCTGCTCTTATCGTGCACAACAAGCATTCCTTCTCCTTTTGGCCAAGTCTGAGGAATACAAGAATACAATGCCACTTTTCAATTCCTGAATTGGAATGTACTTCAAAGTTATTACATACAAAGCAGTGTAATAAGTGCATAGGCTACATAGTGGTTTTTCCCCTTGTGCTACTCACTTGCCCGGTGGTCCCAGGTCCCCCATGATGTGCATGGTCTGTACAGGTGTGTTGACCACGTGGCTGGTCTTCACAAAGTCCTCCGAGGGCTCCCAGGAAATCAGCCTGGACTTGGGGAAGGTGCTGTCACTGCAGACCAACAGAATACCACAAACACGTTTTGCATAAAAGGGTATGGTGTAATATGAACATACCGGTACACTGTTTGTCTTCAAAGCAGCACATCACACATCAATGTTGCTTCAATTACATTCACTTTAATAATAATTCACTTTGGTGAGTAACAGGGACCTACACTGGCTGTCTGTCCTGTCGTCTGTGTCTGACATTGGCCATCCTATGTGCCAGGAAGGTAGGGTTGGACTTGACCTGCCTCACCATACTCTGGGAATCCTGTAATGAGTATATCAAAAACAAGTTTTAAAACACTAACGTTTCTTTGGGACAGAAACAAGGTAAATTCTTTGTTTTGAATAATGAAATTGTCACGTCTGCTCCCGCTCCCCCTCTCTGGAGCACGAGGTCGCCAGGCTGCTCATCATTACGCACACCTGTCACCATCGTTACGCGCACCAGCGCTTCATCGGACTCACCTGGATCACGTCATTGATTGCCTCCCCTATATCTGTCACTTTCCTCAGTTTCATTCCCTTGTCTACATTGATGTCGTTTTATTTCTCTTGTCCAGACTCTGTTCTTCTTTAGTTTCATGTCTATTTATAATAAATCCTCACCCTGTACTTGCTTCCTGTCTCCCAGCGTCTGTGGTTATGGAACCGTTACAGAAATGGAGATTCAGTAGAAACCCACCCCTTCCCATTGTGTAGCAGTCAGAATCGGTGTAGGTTGAAAATCCTGCGGTTCCGTCTGCCCCTGGTCCGCCCCAGAGCCATGATCTCTGTGTGGTACTGTCTCTCCAGTGGAGTCTGGTATACTGACTCACTCTGGAACAAAACCACTTCATATTACACACACACACACACACACACACACACACAACTTACTATGCAAAATCAAACTATCCTAAACAGTAAAGTCTTATTTGTTATAAGGACACTGGTAGAGGACCTACCTGACTGAACAGCTTCTCCTGCCAGCCTACCACCAACTCCTCCTCATCATCATCTCCCGGCTGAAAACAAAACCAAGATGTTCTGGTCCATATCTAGCCACCACGAAAATAACATCTACTCAACTAAGAAGCATCTAACATCTTTCTGTATCAAAACATCTAACATCTTTCTGTTTCAAAACATCTAACATCTTTCTGTTTCAAAACAGTGTTAATACCTGATTGAGCCTGTGAGTTTGAGGGTGTCCAGCTCAATGCCTCTCCTCTCCTGTTGAGTCAAAACCTGCTGCTGAAGGTGTTGGGAGAGGGCTGCTGTGGAGGTGAATCTCTGAATATGGATCCTGTAACACCATTGTAATATAAACAAGGTAAACAGGATTCTAGCTAGCTAAATAACATGTTTTCATGGCAAACTCAGGGATCAGGTCAAGCAATATACTGGGTGTTTATCATCATCTGCTTTGAGAGCTAAACGTTAGCTAACGACATTGTCTGCTTTATGGCAATGCAAGGAATAAAAGCCACACAAAGGCCAACTGCAACTTACTTAATTGTAAGGTTTTTGACAGCATCTCGGAACGATAGGCAGCCTCTCCGGTGTCGGTGCTCCAGCCATCTGCCATGTTGTAACGTTAGGAACTTTATTGATGGCTAGCTAACTAGCTAGATTAGCAACATACACACAACGCGCAGCAAGCAATTGAGACAATTTTGTAGCTAGTACTTTTCACAAGCGTCTGCTCGTTGCATGGTAACAACAGTCTGCCTGCCTGGTTGGGTTTCTGGCGAGCAATCCAACTATTTATTGGTTCACTACCGCCCACCTACCGTGGGATCCAGTCCAGAGCAGCAGAATAAACCCCCCCACTGATAAACAGGTAAGGTATATCAGTACAATAATATTCCCTTGCTGTAAAAAGTTTAAGAACCCCTGATGTATTTAATTAAGAGAAAATCTGTCTGACACAAATAATTGCAATTTAAAAAGCTTTATTGGAAATACACGTTTCAAACAGCACAATTCAAGTACAGATGAGTGTAGCTAAATCAGATACATGCTAATTTAGTTTAAATGTGATGCAGTCCTCCAGTCCCAGTTCATTTGCACTCTTTTGACATGCTTCAGACCAGATGCATGCTCCACTTCAGTGTACAATGGTCCTGAATTTGCATATCACAGTGTTTGAAGCTTCTACGTTCTGCATCTCTCTGCTGTCTTTCATCTGAAGCCATATCCTCCAGGGTCTAAACAGGTGTAGATTTCCATCTCTGTGTGGGGAGACCAGATATTGCAAGGAGACCAGTAAGGGGCCTCACCTCTTCACTTTGGTCCAAGGATACCAGTGACACTGCCCTAAGGTTGGTGCTGTTCTTTGGATGAGACTGTGGAGACAGAGGTCTTATCTCTCTGTGGTTACTAAAGATGTCATGGCACTTATGACATGAGTAGAGGTGTTGACCCTGCTTCTCCTGGATATATTTCCAAGCCTAAGGCATGTAAATCCAACTCATTATCATAGGCTGGATGGAGACCAATATCGTTTTTTTTTTTTATAATGCTGCATGTCTCAAAATATAAGAATGAGGACCAATATATGTATTTTGCTAATCATAGTTCCTCTCTCTGAATTATGTTAGTGTGTGTTGTAGGAATACACCAATACTCAAAATCTGTGTGTGTGTGTGTGTGTGTGTGTGTGGTGTGTGTGTGTGTGTGTGGTAGAAGTAATAGTTGGCCATTATTTCTTTGAACATCTCAGTTTGGGCAGCAGCCACTGAAGAAACCTGTCAATCAAAAACCACAGGAGACTAAATAGTATTATAAACTGGGTGGTTCGATCCCTGAATGCTGATTGGCTGACAGCCGTGGTATATTTAAGCAATAAGGCACGAGGGGGGTGTGTTATATGGTCAATATACCACACCTAAGGGCTGTTCTTAGGTACAACACGACACGGAGTGCCTGGATACAGCCTTAGCCGTGGTATAATGGCCATATACCACAAACCCCCAAGGTTCTTTTTGCTATTATGAACTGGTTACCAACGTAATTAGTAGCAGTAAAAATAAATGCTTTGTCATACCTGTGGTATACGGTCTGATACACCACGGCTGTCAGCCAATCAGCATTCAGGGCTCGAACCACCCAGTTTATAACAGACCATATACCACGGGTGTGTACAAAAAACATGTATTTTTACTGCTCTAATTACGTTGGTAACCAGCTAATAATAGCAATAAGGCACCTCGGGGGTTTGTGGTATATGGGCCAATATTTACCACGGGCTAAGGGCTGTATCCAAGGTCACTCCGTGTTGCGTTGTGCATAAGAACAGCCCTTAGCCATGATATATTGGCCATATACCACACCTCCTCGTGCCTTATTGCGTAAGTTTGCACTTACACATCAGATATCTGCTTCTTTCTCTGCTATCCTCATTCTATTTCTCTAATTCTCTAGTCTAGTATTCCCTGGTTATGTTCCAACTTCTCCCTCATCTATTTCCTCACCTCTTCCCCAGACTCTTCTTTTCCTCTTCTTGTCCTCCTCCTTACTTTCTCCAACATTTCCCATCTGTTGCATTCTTACTGGCCTTCTCTTGCTTCACTACTTTTTGGCCTTGCCCTTGTTTTTCTTATTGACCTTCCCTTCCTGAATATTTTGGACAAGGAGATAAAGTAATGTAAGCTTATAGGTTTTCTCTTCTCTTGAGCTACGATACCTAGAGCTATGCTATACTATAGAAGGACTTATGCTATACTATAGAAGGACTTACAGCCAATATTCCCTTCTTGTATTTCCTCTCACCTGTGGGGCCACTCCAGCCATTTCCTGGAGCAGCTTCCTGCCGGACTCCGCTCCAGGTTGGTGATGGGAGCCAGGCGAGGGCTGTGGCGGTATGGGAAGTTCTCTGTTCGGGGGCGGAGCGATAATGACAGGGCTGAGAGGAGTCAGAGGCCTTGGGACATTTACTGGGTAGGGAGAAGCCTACAGCAGAGGGCAGGGCCCGTAGGGCTTCAGCCAGGGTCCGGTGTGCTGAGGTCACAAGAGGAGAGAGACCATTCTTGACAGATACAGGACCTGAGTCCTTCCTGGGCTCTGTAGGACCAGAAAGTAAAGTAACATATCAGGAAGTGCTATGTTCAACACAATCTGTAGAAATACTTTATAACTACTCTATACATATTGCAGATACATGACTACACTCAATAAGTAATTGTCTGCATCATTTCCAATCCCCCATGTATATATATCTATATATAAAAAAAATAATATGCAGAACTTACCAGGAAGTCTGACTCATCGAAGGAGTGGAGAGACAGATCATCATCCTCGTCCATAACCTTCACGTCAAGCTTGGTCACCTTTCCATCCTCAACTTTCAGCGGTGGTGTCCTCCTTTCATGATCCTCATCATCACACTGTGTATCAGAGTCAACTAGTCAGAGACCATCCTCCTCACAGTGATGTCACTGAACAAAGACATGGACGGTAGGGTACAACTCTTTTACCTCCGATTCACAGTCAGTGAAGGAGTAGATGGAAAAGTCATCAGAACTGGAGGATGAGGTCACATCATATTTTCTCTCCATCAGCCGAGTCACCCTTCCAGACTGAGGAGACAGAGAAAGGCATGTACTCATGGCAGCCATAGAATACACTGGCATTGACCCTCAAGGAAATGTAGAATATGTAGGCAATCCAACATGGTTTTACAAGTAGTGAGTAATACATGGGTAACTGAAAATGCAATAAATGCAACTCCCATAACATTAGGGGTGGGTCTAAAGACCTTCCATAGTATAGGATTCTTTAGCATCTAGAATGGATGATTGTCAATTCAACCAAGCCACCCAAAATGGCCATATGAATCAACAGATTGATCTATCTGTTGTGTCTCTATGGGAACAGCAGAGATGACCTGGCTGAGAGGCTCTGGATTGATGCTCCATCCATCCCCAGATGTTTGGTCCTGCCCATAGCTCACAATGATTGGCTGTTAACAGTAAAGAATGAATTCAACACTGCTTTGCTCATTTTGGCCTTGAATTGTGTATCAATAAATAATATAAGTACTGTTATGTGGTTGAATATGAATGTGACTTACAGGCCTTTTGTGGATCTGAGGGGTCTGCACTGAAGTAGACTGTCAAGACAGCATTCAATGTGGTTAGATAGGGATTTCTGCATTTGCTTTCATTCTGATAACTGCAGTTTGTACATGCAGAATGCATAACTAATGTGTATGTGTTATTGTTTCAGGTCGGATATGACTTACAGGCTTTGGCCTTCTGTGCACCTTGCCGGTTGGCCACAACACGGAATCAGGGGTGTTCACCCTCACTGGTTTCAACTGTCAACACAACACTCAATTTAGAATGTGATAATATAACAAAAACAGGACAAAACAAACAAATATTTGATATTTACCACATAAGGGCGGCGTCTTAAAGCTCTTTTGATTCTCTCATCATTACGGTCCATCTTTCTTTCTGAGGGAAACATTTCCATCAATTGATTGACACAAAACACATCCTGACTCACACACACACACAAAGATGGCATTCCAAATGGCGCCCTATTCCCTATATATATATATATATATATATATATGTTTGGAAGGAGGTGCCCCAAAAGGCCAAAGATTACCTGCAACAACCTGAGTGAAGAAAACGATTGTAGATTAAATCAAATCTGAACACAGTTTATGTAGTGAATTAATGCATGGCTACGTCATTTTATGTCACAGCTTTATGACCGCGCATAATACGTCACAAGAAAAAAGCTTGTTTGGAGCCGGACTGGTGGTCGCATCTTCTCACTGGTTGTAGCTCAATAACGAACGTGATGTGCTTATTATATCCTAATGACTGAGTAATGGTTGTATCGATGGTTGGTTGGACGTTTTACATAGATAGGCCAACATGATATCAATAGGAAGAAACCATTCCTTGCCAAATATTTTTTTATTATTGTTTTACTTTGAGTAACATTAAGGGACCACAATGGAAGCCGTTTACTTTATTGTGTTGTCCCTGGCCTGACACGTTTTATTTAATTAAACGGTTTTATTATTTTATTAAACTGTCAAATCAAATATATCTATCTAGCTTTCTATCTAACTCAAATGAGCTGTTGAGGACTCTTTGGTCATCACATTTCAGGCACAAGCCAGCAGGTGGAAGTGTCTTTAAATGCAGCACTGCCTTAGCGCACTTCATGATCTGCGCAACAGTAACTTTGTGGTTGTGAAAGTGATTCATCCAAATGCGGAAGTCCAGTACATTTGTTTTGGTTAAAAAGTGGCATTGTTGCTGTCATTATAGTATCATTTGTTTTGTTTACTGTCACTACATATTTCGGTTTATCAGAGAATGTCTAAAGTCTTGGAACTACAGTTTTTGCCAATGGGCATGGTACGTTAGCAAGGAGGGACTGAGTGATTTAAGAATCATATGCTCGGTAGCTAGCTAGCTACTTTGAATGGGACTGTTGTAACGTTATCTAGCTTGCTACAACTTGTAGTTAACGTTAATGACGTAACATATGGTGCCAGTAGGCTACAGCAGCAAGCTAGAGCAGAACACATCAATGCCGCTGATGTCTGTCAACCCGATCATTTCAGTTTTAATCCACACACTGTCTTCCTCTGCAACCCCATCATCGCAGGGGGGATCTCTATCCTTACTCCAACCTTATTGTGGTTGAAAATAACCATGATACACTGCAGTATGTCACAGCTTTAAGGGTGCTTAGTAGTGTAGTTAAGTTGTAATATGTTTATGTGCGGCGCTGTGGTCTAAGGCACTGCATCTCAGTCTACAGTCCCTGGTTCGAATCCAGGCTGTATCACATCCGGCCGTGATTGGGAATCCCATCGGACGGTGCACAATCGGCCCGGCGCTGTCCGGGTTTGGCCAGGGTAGGCCGTCATTGTAAATAAGAATTTGTTCTTAACTGACTTGCCTAGTTAAATAAAGTTTAAATAAAAATAAATGATATACTTGAAATTTGTGTTGAGTCATCATGCTGTACATAATGGGATGTTTGGTTAGGAAAATCTACCATCACTGTGTCACACATTCTCCTTATCTTGCTCTGGGGAAACATGGAAAGGGCTGGCACCCACTTCTAGACATGTCTGATGCTAGGGCATCAGTGCTGGACAAGAAGATGCCTTTCAGGCTGCTGAGGGACAACTTTGGTTTTAGAAGTGTTTTTCTTTTTTCATCCGGTTGGACAAATACTCCAAACAGCCTTCCCAACCGCGTCCTCATGGCCCTAAAGCACACTTTTGCCTCGTTTTGTATCACCTTTCAATGATAAATCTGGGGGGGGCAAAAATGCAATTTCAGAATGTGGGGGAGGGGGGCATGTCTCCCTGTTCCCAGTGAAAGTTGTGCCCCTGAACATTGATGTCCTGTATGACCCTGCATCAATAGAGAAGGAAGAGAACTGAGAAAGCACTAGACGCATCATTTATCCTATAAGACGAGAGGTCATTAAATTAACATGATTGCTGGGTGCAAGCCAGAGTACATGATGTACTACAGTATAATGAGGAGCAGTTTCAATAGATGATCCTCAGCTGTAATTGAATACTGTACAATAGGCACCTAGTGGTCCCCATGATTAGATAGAGAATCACTGTTTAGTTAGATAAGCTCTCTGTAATCTCTCCACATTCTCTTTGGTTGCAGAATCATTCCTACCCAGTCCAAGCCTACGCTCCAGTTTCCTCCAAACTACAGGCTACCGATACCACACCAAAGACATTTGAAGGCTGGGCCCACTCCTACTATATGTAACCGATGTGAAATGGCTAGCTAGTTAGTGGTGGTGCGCGCTAATAGCGTTTCAATCGGTGATGTCACTCGCTCTGAGACCTTGAAGTAGTTGTTCCCCTTGCTCTGCAGGGTCCGCGGCTTTTGTGGAGTGATGGGTAACGATGCTTCAAGGGTGGCTGTTGTCGATGTGTGCAGAGTGTCCCTGGTTTGAGCCCAGGTAGAGGCGAGGAAGGTATACTGTTACATATACACAGGGGAGCCCTGTTTAGTTTCTCAGGTCATTATGTTCACAACCATGGATATGGCCTCAAGCATAGATTTGGGTAAAGTCAAATTCTGGAGCAGGGAGCAGTAGTTGAGTTTATCAAGAGTGTGGGCTACAAGAGCAGATTAGGATGTAATCTTTAGAAAATTAGGTAGCTGGGCCTCCCGAGTGGCGCAGCGGTCTAAGGCACTGCATCGCAGTGCTTGAGGTGTCACTACAGACCCAAGTTCGATCTCAGGCTGTGTCACAGCCGGCCGTGACTGGGAGTCCCATGAGGCGGCGCACAAATGGCCCCGCTGAGTTTGGTCACCAGCTGGACGGTTTTTCCTCCAACACATTGGTGCGGCTTCCGGGTTAAGCGAGCAGTGTAGCAAGAAGCAGTGCAGCTTAGCATGGTCCTATTTCGGAGGATGCATGGCTCTTGACCTTCACCTCTCCCGAGTCCATAGGGGAGTTGCAGCGATGGGACAAGACTGTAACTACCAATTGAAAATTGGGGAGAAAAATTGATAAAAGTACAAAAAAATATATAAATAATAATTGGTCGTTGTGCACAGTAAAGAGAAGCTATAAATTACAACCAAGACTAAGTATAGCAAATCAATGATTATTATTTCTTTACAAATGCATGTTTAAGTTATACCGTTTATATACAAATAGCTATTTTGCATAAACAACTGGATCAAGTGGTAAGAGTCACGTAACAGGTCATGATGGAACACGTCATTCGATATCAGTAATGCAAGAGAAAAAGTTCAAAGGAACACCATTTTTACAGTTTACCACCACTTAATCAAAGACCTATACTTTAATGAACCAATGAAAAACAAGGCTCAATGACTGAATAGTTACTGCAATTTAAATGTACAAATTGAACAATACATTGTACAATATGAATGTGCTACAAGTATGTATATTTTACTCTAATCTTACTCTGCTGTCTGTATTTACACATCCTTCCTAGAGCATCTGAATATGCAGCCACGTTGAATTTTGTAAATACATTTACAGACAGCAAATATGGAATGCTTTCAATACCTTACATTTGAAATGAGTTAATATACAAGACGGCTCTTCACAGCATGAAAGATGTCCTGAAGCAATATTTCATATCATAATCACCTCTGTTTTTGCCTACTTCCACTTACAAATCAAATAAGTTTGTCACGTGTGCCGAATACAACAGGTGTAGTAGACCTTACAGTGAAATGCTTACTTACAGGCTCTAACCAACAGTGCAATTTTTAAGTAAAAAAAAAGGTATTAGGTGAACAATAGATTAGTAAAGAAATAAAACAACAGTGAAAAATAACAGTAGCGAAGCTATATAGAGTAGTGAGGCTATATACAGGCACCGGTTAGTCGGGCTGATTGAGGTGGTATGTATATGAAGGTATGCATATATGATGAGAGACGGAGAGTAGCAGCAGTGTAATAGAGGGGTTGGGGGGGGCACACAATGCAAATAGTCCAGGTAGCCATTTGATTACCTGTTCAAGAGTCTTATGGCTTGGGGGAAAAAACTGTTGAGAAGCCTTTTGGTCCAAGACTTGGCGCTCCGGTACCGCTTACCATGCGGTAGTAGAGAGAACAGTCAATGACTGGGGTGGCTGGGGTCTCTGACAATTTTTAGGGCCTTCCTCTGACACCGCCTGGTATAGAGGTCCTGGATGGCAGGCAGCTTAACCCCAGTGATGTACTGGGCCGTGCGCAGTACCCTCTGTAGTGCCTTGCGGTTGGAGGCCGAGCAATTGCCGTACCAGGCAGTGATGCAACCAGTCAGGATGCTCTCGAAGTTGCAGTTGTAGAACCTTTTGAGGATCTCAGGACCCATGCCAAAATTTTTTAGTTTCCTGAAGGGGAATAGGCTTTGTCGTGCCCTCTTCATGACTGTCTTGGTGTGTTTGGACCATTCTAGTTTGTTGGTGATGTGGACACCAAGGAACTTGAAGCTCTCAACTTGCTCCACTACAGCCCTATTGATGAGAATGGGGGCGTGCTCGATCCTCCTTTTCCTCTAGTCCACAATCATCTCCTTAGTCTTGGTTACGTTGAGGGATAGGTTGTTATTCTGGCACCACTCCGGCCAGGTCTCTGACCTCTTCCCTATAGGCTGTCTCGTCGTTGTCGGTGATTTGGCCTACCACTGCAAACTTAATGATGGTGTTGGAGTCGTGCATGGCCACGCAGTCGTGGTTGAACAGGGAGTACAGGAGGGGACTGAGCACGCACCCCTGAGGGGCTCCAGTGTTGAGGATCAGCGTGGCAGATGTGTTGCTACCTACCCTCACCACCTGGGGGCGGCCTGTTAGGAAGTCCAGGATCCAGTTGCAGAGGGAGGTGTTTAGTCCCAAGATCCTTAGCTTAGTGATGAGCTTTGAGGGTACTATGGTGTTGAACGCTGAGCTGTTGTCAATGAATAGCATTCTCACGTAGGTGTTCCTTTTGTCCAGGTGGGAAAGGGCAGTGTGGAGTGCAATAGAGATTTCATCATCTGTGGATCTGTTTGGGGGGTATGCAAATTGGAGTGGGTCTACAAAAGCAATGTGTAACATTTAATGTATATTATCTCCAACTTTTCTAATCTGATGGGAAACAACAAAGGTCTGCCTCCACTCTTAATTTGATAAAAAAATCTATTGGTTTATTCCAAAATAGAGATACATTTTTTTCCTATAACCTTAAAGGAGAATGTGGACCAAATCTCACCCTCCTCCACCCCTCACCCAAATGAAATAGGTTAACATCTTGGGCAGTGGTTCCCAAACTTTTTATAGTCCCGTACCCCTTCAAACATTCAACCTCCAGCTGCGTACCCCCTCTAGCACCAGGGTCAGCGCACTCTCAAATGTTTTTTTTTTGCCATCACTGTAAGCCTGCCACACACACACTATACGATATATTTATTAAACATAAGAATGAGTGTGAGTTTGTCACAACCTGGCTCGTGGGAAGTGACAAAGAGCTCTTATAGAACCAGGGCACAAATAATAATATAATAATAATAAATCATTTTGCTCTTTATTTGTTCATTGAAAATTGTGAATAACTCACCACAGGTTAATGAGGTGTGCTTCAAAGGATGCACATAATTCTACAATGTTGGGTTGTATTGGAGAATCTGTCTTAATTTTCCACACACAGTCTGTGCCTGTATTTACTTTTCATGCTAGTGAGGGCCGAGAATCCAATCTCACATAGGTACGTGGTTGCAAAGTGCATCAGTGTCTTAACAGCGCGATTTGCCAAGGCAGGATACACTGAGCACTGCCCAATCCAGAAATCTGGCAGTGGCTTCCGATTAAATTCAATTTTCACAGAACCGGTTGTTGCAATTTCTCTTGTTCAGATATCGGTAAGTGGACTGGAGGCAGGGCATGAAAGGGATAACGAATCCAGTTGTTTGTGTCATCCGTTTCGGGAAAGTACCTGCATAATTGCGCACCCAACTCACTCAGGTGCTTCGCTATATCACATTTGACATTGTCCGTAAGCTTGAGTTCATTTGCACACAAAAAAATCATACAATGATGGAAATACCTGTGTGTTGTCCTTGTTAATGCAGACAGAGAAGAGCGCCAACTTCTTAATCATAGCCTCAATTTTGTCCAGCACCCAGAAAATAGTTACAGAGAGTCCCTGTAATCTTAGATTCAGATCATTCAGGTAAGAAAAAACATCACCCAGTTAGGCCAGAAGTGTGAGAAACTCGTCATCATGCAAGCGGTCAGACAAGTGAAAACGATGTTCAGTAAAGAAAACTTTAAGCTCGTCACCACAATATGCAGGTGGTCTGAAATGGTTCTTACCCACAAATGTAGATGTGAGCATTGTCAGTATGGATCAGCTTCCACAGATGTTCCTTGTTCTTCTTCAGGAGATGCTGCACATACACCTGAGCATGAAAAATATAACTATTAGCCTGACTAAACAATTCATTTGAATAATTTAACTGATACAAAATACATTCTCTTCAAGTCTGCAGGTTCTCAAGGCAATACGAATTATAGGCACTGGCAGTATCAAATATTGGACCTTATCAAAGTCATAGATACACTCCCCTACGTATTTATTTGGACAGTGAAGCTAAAACTTTTAATTTGGCTCTATACTCAAGCTTTTTTGGATTTGAGATCAAATGTTTCATATGAGTTGAAAGTACAAAATGTCATCTTTTTCATGCATATCTGTTTAACCGTTTAGAAATGAAAGCACTTTATGTATCTAGTCCCCCCATTTCAAGGAGTCATAAGTATTTGGACAAATTCACTTATGTGTATTAAAGTAGTCAAAAGTTTAGTATTTGGACCCATATTCCTAGCATGCAATGACTACATCAAGCTTGTTTTGGTTGTTTCAGATGATGTTGTGCCCAATAGAAATGAATGGTAAATAATGTATTGTGCCATTTTGGAGTCACTTTTATTGTAAATGAGAATAGAATATGTTTCTGAACACTTCTACATTAATGGATACTGAACAAAAATAAACGCAACACGCAATAATTTCAAAGATTTTACTGAGTTACAGTTCATATAAGGAAATCAGTCAAATGAATTCCTTATGGGGCTGATTCTATCAGATAATGGAAATGAATCGTTCCAATGGTTAAGTAAACCTGAGCGCTATTGCAAAAGATTTCTCCAAAACTCAGACTTTTCACATGACTGGTCAGGAAATAAATAATGCTGCTGGAGGTAGCAGTGAACTTAGTGAGCAGTAAATCTCTTGTTTAGTCTGAACATACACTGAGTATACAAAACATTAAGAACACATGCTCTTTCCATGACATTTACATTTTAGTCGTTTAGCAGACGCTCTTATCCAGAGCGACTTACAGTAGTGAATGCATACATTTTTTCTCCGTACTGGTCCCCCGTGGGAATCGAACCCACAACCCTGGCATTGCAAACATCATGCACTACCAACTGAGCCACACGGGACCAGGTGAATCCAGTTGAAAGCTAGGGTCCCTTATTGATGTCACTTGTTAAATCCACTTCAAATCAGTGTAGATGAAGGGGAGGAGACAGATTAAAGAAGGATTTTTAAGCATTGAGACATGGATTGTGTACAGTGCATTCGGAAAGTATTCAGACCGCTTCCCTTGTTCCACATTTTGTTAGTTGGCGAGAAGAAACGCAACAAGCTGTAACGTTGATGCAACACTGTCCTCTGTCTCAGTTATTTCTGTCGTACTATACATTTTTTTTTTTACTTTCATTTTGAGCTACTACAATGAGTTTCGACCGTATTGGTTGTTCAGATCTGCTTACAACTGTCAAAGTTGGTAGGGGAAGGGGTGTGTTGGGGTTACCTATTCCTTTCCCAACTGGTAGTCCTAGTGTGTGTGGTGATGTCAATGGTAGTGAAATTGCACGGGAAGTTCCTTTAGTCAGTGGGGACAATGCAGCTTCTCATGGTCATCATGCAGTCAACTCACCTAGGCCCCAGGTTGTTAGCACCTCCACTCCTAAACCCAATGATGATGCAGTGCTAATAGGCCAGATAAGTACCATAGTCCAACAGATAGGACAGCGTCTAGTCCAAGTAGTCGCCTATAGAAAAGTCAAAGAACCAAAGAACCACCACAAACTCAACAATAATGGCGCTGGAGGAGATGGCTGCTATTGTGTGTGTTTTGTCGCGTTATTTGTAACTTATTTTGTACATAATGTTTCTGCCACCGTCTCTTATGACCGAAAAGAGCTTCTCGATATCAGGACAGCGTTTACTCATCCCGTACTGGAAGAAGATTTTTTCTTTAACGAGTTGGACGCGAAGGATTTACTCCAGAAACCCGACAAGGCCCTCATCCCCATCATTCGCAGGAGAAAGAGACAGCGAT
>NW_021823268.1:0-50067 GCF_901001165.1 Salmo trutta
AAGTTTCAAGAACTTTGTAAGTTTCTTCAAGTGCAGTCGCAAAACCCATCAAGCACTATGATGAAACTGGCTCTCATGAGGACTGCCACAGGAAAGGAAGGCCCAGAGTTACCTCTGCTGCAGACGATAAGTTCATTAGAGTTACCAGCCTCAGAAATTGCAGGCCAAATACATTTTTCACAGAGTTCAAGTAACAGACACATCTCAACATCAACTGTTCAGAGGAGACTGCATGAATCAGGCCTTCATGTTCGAATTGCTGCAAAGAAACACGAGCAATGGACTTTAGACCGGTGGAAATCGGTCCTTTTGTCTAATGAGTCCAAATTTGAGATTTTTGGTTCCAACCGTTGTGTCTTTGTGAGACGCAGAGTAGGTGAACAGATGATCTCCATATGTGTGGTTCTTTTATACATTTGCACAAATCTCTAAAATGCTCTTTTTGCTTCGTCATTATGGGGTATTGTGTGTAAATTGATGAGTAAAAAAAAACATTTAATCCATTTTAGAATAAGGCTGTAACGTAACAAATTGTAGAAAAAGTCAAGGGATCTGAATACTTTCCGAATGCACTGTACATATTGTTCCTCTTATGTGCATTTAACATGTCTATTTTCAAGGATAAAGCTAAGAACAATATAACAATATGGAAAGAAATTTAACAAATTCTTCAAGAACCAATATCACTCCCTAAAACCACTACCCTATGGAACAATCCTTGGATAGCTTTCCAGAATTCACTGATATATTGGCCCACATGGAAAACTTAAGGCATCGAAACCGTAAAAACGTATTATTATTATTATTATTTTAACCTTTATTTAACTAGGCAAGTCAGTTAAGAAGAAATTCTTCTTTACAATGATGGCCTACCTCGGCCAAACCCGGACGACGCTGTGCGTCGCCCTATGCTACTCCCAATCACGGCCGGATGTGATACATCCTGGATGTAAATGACTTGTTAATAGGCGATATAATTATTTCCATGACAGAATTAAAAATCTATTTTCGACTGACCAATGCAGACATCAATCTGAACTGTTTTGGACATCAAAGCAATATTGAGGGGATCCTATTTGAATCAGAAAATGATACTCATATCATAGATAAGATATACAAAACCTTCAAGATAGCCTATCCAACTATCAATCTCATAGAAAAAAAGGTAGCCTATCCAACTAAGTCTCATTGAAAAAAATATAAACTATTGCAACCAAGACCTAAAAATAACTGATATTGGCAAAAGATGGAGGGAGTTTTGGAACATAGCTAACAAAATTACAGTTAACTAAAATGTATGCTTAATCCAGTACAAACTAATATACAGTATTCATTATACAAGTGACACAATTCACAAATTCTATAACCCTACGGCAGAGTCATGTCTTACGTGTAAAACAAACAATGAATCAATAATTCATGCCTTCTGTGAGTGATAAAGTCCAAAAGTTATGGGCGGAGTTAGAAAGTTGTCTTTCAGAAGCTTTGCAATGCAAGTTACCTTTTAATCCATCTATCTGCATGTTTAAAGACATGGTACATGAGGGTGAGGTGAGATACCTTATGGGTTGGACCATTATTTTCTAGTCAAAAATTTTGAAAAAACTTTTACTTAACTGGAAATGAAATGATCCTCCATCCTTAAGACAGTGGATGAATCAAAATGATTATTATTTCAAAAAAATGTGGGCTACAGATTTGAAGCCTGTGGTATAAAGTATTACAAGCCCTTGAAATATCCAAAGGATAAAACATTTGATTTTTTTTAATTATGAGAACAAACAAGATGAGTATGGATACGGAGGGAACATGTAGGTTTGAGCAAGTATGATGTCATTAATGTTTGTTGAAATTCATATACTTCTGAGTTGGGTGCTTTTCTCGTCATTCATCTTCTGAGATGGGCATTAAGTCCCAGCCAACGTCATGTCTAGTTTAGTGGATTCATGTCTGTGAAATGTTAAGTTGTCTATTGTATTTTGTAAAAATGTTTTTTTAAATAGGTACAGATTCCCAGATCCCATACCGTAGCATGGCATACACATTTTGACACTGCCCAACAGGCTAACGGCGTGGAGTTATGAGCCCTAGTTGACGATTTCAAAATGGCCTGGTAGTCAGAATGTGGTAAGGGTGCCCTCTACTGTTTATAACTATGGAGAATGTCTGGTAGCCTAGGTGCAATAGGGCTATGGCTGTGACTAGCCATAGAGTTCTAAACCTAAAGTGTAAGAGAGACTCGTGTTACCTCGACGACAGAGGTCTCGTCTGCGCTGCTGGGAGAGGACTGAGAGAACTGTATAAGAGAGTGATGGGCAGGCGGACTACAGCAGGGTGTCTACTAGACGGACTACAGCAGGGTGTCTACTAAATGGTCTACGGGAGGGTGTCTACTAGACAGGGTACAGCAGGGTGTCTACTAGACGCTGTACAGCAGGGTGTGGTCTATACCAATGTACCAATGGTTTTGGGCTTCTTCCTGGTGTAGTTACATATGGCCTGCTGGGATGGGATGACACTGCTGCAGGCCTCATGAGGGGGAGGGTGGATCCCTTGTTTTATTACATTTTATTTAACCTTTATTTAACTAGGCAAGTCAGTTAAGATCAAATTCTTATTTACAATGACGGCCTACCCTGGCCAAACCCTAACCCGGACAACGCTGGGCCAATTGTGCTCTGCCCTATGGGACTCCCAATCACAGCCAGTTGTTATACAGCCTGGAATTGAACCATGGTCTGTAGTGACGCCTCTAGCACTGAGATGTAGTGCCTTAGACTGCTGCGCCACTGTTTAAGTTTACACTGTAAAGGATATCAGTAAAATTCAATACCTTATTCATTCCTACAAAAGAGGAATGTTTCAAAACAACTGCAAGGGCTACAGTTTGAATGAAATTGGTGGAAAAGAGTTACGATATCACAAATCACAAATTGTTAGCAGTGAATCCCATTCAGAGTGCAATACCCTTATACCCCTCACACTCATTTCTGGACCTCGAAACCAGTTCCACTGCATTTTTTCATTCTTCCCCCCTAATCAGGGACAGAGTTACACCTGGGACACTAGGTGGGTGTAATTTAATTATCAGGTAGAATAGAAAACCAGCAGGCTCTGGACCTCATAGGGTCAGAGTTGAGTACCCCTGCCTTATACAGGACTTTGATCAAATAGTGAAAATCGTTTAGCAAACATTTTGCTTATTTTTGTCCTTGTTAGTTGGGATGGAGTGTGTTGAGGATGTAGAGCAGTTGTGGGCACATTAGGACATGGAAACTGACAATAAATTATCACTAGACTAATACTCTGAAACTAGTAGATTCATCTTAGGTGTTGCTATTTGTGAGACAACATCAACTACACATATGGTTTCAACATCAGAATCAGCAACTACACATACAGTTTCAACATCAGAATCAGCAACTACATATACACTTTCAACATCAGAATCAGCAATTACACATACAGTTTCAACATCAGAATCAGCAACTACACATACAGTTTCAACATCAGAATCAGCAATTACACATACAGTTTCAACATCAGAATCAGCAATTACACACAGTTTCAACATCAGAATCATCAATTACACGTACACTTTCAACATCAGAATCAGCAACTACACATACAGTTTCAACATCAGAATCAGCAACTACACATACAGTTTCAACATCAGAATCAGAAGACAGAACCACAGAAACTGTGACTAATATAACCAACTGAACATTTAACTGGTTTGTGAGTAAGAGGAACAGACAGAGCAGTGAGGTGTGCTGTAAAGGTCTTACAGACAAGACAGTGTTTGGGACTATGGCCTTACCCACCAGAGTAGAGAGACTGCTGAAGAGCCTGGTTTTGTCCCTGGCCACCTGGAAAACAAACACACAGACTGAACAGACAGCACAAAGCATAGTGACACAAGGATGTTTATTTTTTATTTATTTTATTTCACCTTTATTTAACCAGGTAGGCAAGTTGAGAACAAGTTCTCATTTACAATTGCGACCTGGCCAAGATAAAGCAAAGCAGTTCGACAACATACAAAAACACAGAGTTACACATGAGAGTAAAACAACATACAATCAATGATGCAGTAGAGAAAAATAAGACTATATACAATGTGAGCAAATGATGTGAGATAAGGGAGGTAAAGGCAAAAAAGGCCATGGTGGCAAAGTAAATAAGTATAGCAAGTAAAACACTGGAATGGTAGATTTGTAGTTTGAAGAAAGTTCAAAGTTTAAATATAAAGAATATGGATAATATGGTGCAAGGAGCAAAATAAATTAAATAAATACAGTAGGGGAAGAGGTAGTAGTTTGGGCTAAATTATAGATGGGCTATGTACAGGTGCAGTGATCTGGGAGCTGCTCTGATAGCTGGTGCTTAAAGCTAGTGAGGGAGATACAGTGTTTCCAGTTTCAGAGATTTTTTGTAGTTCGTTCCCGTCATTGGCAGCAGAGAACTGGAAGGAGAGACGACCAAAGGCGGAGTTGGCTTTAGGGGTGACCAGAGAGATATACCTGCTGGAGCGCGTTGCTACAGGTGGGTGCTGCTATGGTTCACCAGTGAGCGGAGATAAGGGGGGGACTTTACCTAGCAGGGTCTTGTAGATGACCTGGAGCCAATGTGTTTGGCGACGATTATGAAGCGAAGGCCAGCCAACGAGATATTTAGTAGGAAATATAACCAAACACACAGTTTCCCTTGAGAGGAAAGTGGTTTAGTACTTGACCCACTAAACATTCTATACAATATACAGTCTACACCAAACAGTGTACTGTATACACTAAACATTCTATACAATGTACAGTCTACACCAAACAGTGTACTGTATACACTAAACATTCTATACAATATACAGTCTACACCAAACAGTGTACTGTATACACTAAACATTCTATACAATATACAGTCTACACCAAACAGTGTACTGTATACACTAAACATTCTATACAATATACAGTCTACACCAAACAGTGTACTGTATACACTAAACATTCTATACAATATACAGACTACAGTTTTGTCTAGAAGGGATACAGCTTTTTCCAAAAATTGACTTATCATAGCAGTTTTAGAACAATTATGCTGCAGGTTAGGAGAATTAGTTTATGGTTAGGAAAAAAGTTAGCTAAAATCAACTTTTGACATCCCATTTGGACCACAACGGTATACCATGTAGACGTGACCCAGTCTACACTGAACAGTCTATACAATAGGAATGGCATCCAGCGCATCAAATGCATGGTTTCATGTGTTTGATACCCATTCCGTCCTCCCCTCACCATCCTCCTGTGGTCTTCACACAGTAAACAGTATATATGCTAGTACTCTGTTCACAAATTGACCTGGTACCTCTTAAAAGCGGTCAAGAATGTAACATTCTCTGACTTCCTGACATGTGACAAGTCTGTATACGTGGCACCAATAGTCTCAGTGACTTCGACAGTGACCTGAGGCAGTCAGACCTTAACACACATGCGGTGATGCTGAGACTCGAAGCAGCGCAGACGTTTCAGCAAACAGGATCTGACCTCACAGGCAGTGGTTCCTTTGGTCTCCAGAAGGTGGCAGGATTCCATCCTGATCTTGGACATGATCACGACATAACCAACAGTCAGTAGATCCACTGTCTTAATTATTACTACTCATTGTCTCGTTGAAAGCATTGCTCAAATAGCATTACAGCAGACATTGGGGGAAGGTGACAAACAATCAAATAGCCAACCTCAGTGTCAGAGCTGCCACCCAGTTTGAAAAAATGTACACCTGTGAGGTTCCCACTTCTTTCCCTATGATATGAGAACAACAGCAACTTTACTGTATTTGACGGCAACATGGCATACTGGAGTACAGTATTGGTGAACCATTGAAACACAGCATTTTGTTGTGATCACTGAGACAGATGTTGTCAGACTGGTCTGTTTTACAGCAGGGATCTAAAGCACAGAACAATCATTAGTACTCCCATACTGTAAGTAAAGCATTTCAACTCTCCTATTGCCACGTGCCATGTAATGATATAGCTTGACAGAGTTGGCAACAGTACATACAGCATGGGACCAGGCTAATGGAAGCCCACACTAGGGCTATGTTACCCCTTCATGTGTGCTATTATGAGGCTAATGGAAGCCCACACTAGGGTTACGTTACCCCTTCATGTGTGCTATTATGAGGCTAATGGAAGCCCACCGAGTAGGGTTACGTTACCCCTTCATGTGTGGTACCTCTGCGCTGCCTGCAGTTTCCAGAATAGGGGACCTTGGCAAAAACAATCAGATGCTCATTTTAAAAAAATCCTATGTAGTCCAATGTACCAGAAATAACCATAGACTGCCACATATATCTGCCACACACATTGCAGCTAGCACGTCGAGATCTACAGTGGCAAAATACATTTCATAAATTCATACATTCTTTTACAGTGGAAATGAATCCAGTTTTCTATAGTATAACCTGTATATTCTGTATCAGATCAGATCACAGTGGTTTTCTGAAGATATTCTTTGCTGGGGGAAATAGAAGACTAGGGTGTTAGCCTACATTCATGAGCTCTTTTCATGGCTTCTCATGCTCGTAAATTAATTTGTAAAGCATTGCTCTAATAATTCAACTGTCACGTTAGGGGGTTACCAGCAGTCATTTGCTTTCAAAGACCCTGTGGGTAGCAGCCCAAGATGTCATGCTTGGAATCTTAGATGATCTGGCCCAGTTTCCCTTGGTCATGTGGTGGGTGATAGGTGGTTAGACAGGTGAACAGTCAGTCTGTCTGATCATCACAGTCTAGAGAGAGAAGCATGTTAAAGAATACTAATAATGTACTTCTCAGACAAAAAAAATGCATCAAAACTGATAGAGAAAACATCAGGGGTAATTATTCACTCACCACGCACGCTGTACCTGAAGACGTCCTCTCTGATCAAATGGATTGACTACCACAGTGAATCCTGTAACACCAGAGGACATGGCAAGGGCGTAAAAACACAAACTCAGAAGTCTCATTGTGATATTGTAATTTTGTAATGACCCACTAAAGTAAACACCATGACATTAGCACTGATTACCTGGTGTTGCAGTGTTTAGGGAGCAGTAACTACATTGTAATTTCAACTAGTAATGTAACTACATTTTGCAGTAGCTTGGTGGTAGTTGAACTAAATTCTAATCTTGCTAGTGTGTTTTGTAGTGAATACATTTTGCCACGGAAGCAGTGTGCTAACTTTTGGAACTGTTACACTACTTTATTTGAAAGAATTTCCTTTATTTTCGGCATCAGACCTGCTAATTCTCATTTGAAACATCGTTTTCTGTGTTTAATAGGCTAAATTAGACATTCTGTAAACATCTGCACTCCAGAGTGATCTTATCACGAAATAATTTGGATGTAGTGAACTACTTTTTCAAAGTTACTTAGTTAAGTAACTATGTTTTTCTGAAGGGTAGCTTGTTAAACTACATTTTCAGAGTTGCTTCCCCAATTGCTCTGGGTGTGTGTATGTGTGTGTATGTCACATTTTGTCTGGTCAGTCTCACCTCGGTTTCTTTTGACAAAAAGCTAGTGCAGGATGATCCAAGGTTCAAGTCCTTCAGTTTCTCATCCTCTGACATTAACAGCTGAATCTATGGACACATATTCATTTATAAGTGTTATGTACATAATTGTCTGGGGGGAATATCAGACCCAGTCAAACCCATTGGGGAAGTACCTATGGCTGCGAGGAATATCAGACCCAGTCAAACCCCATTGGGGAAGTACCTATGGCTGAGAGGAATATCAGACCCAGTCAAACCCCATTGGGGAAGAGTACCTATGGCTGACATGAGATGGACCCTGAGTTAGCTTTGGAATAAGACGCATGTGTCATAACTGCCATACATGTATCTTTATCTTACCTGGGGTTTCATCCATATGTTGACGTATGTCACCTTAAAGCTGGGCTCTGCATAAGGTGAAAAACGGTTTGCTCCAGCGCCTTTGTTAATGTTTACATTTTTTTGATGACAGCATGGTAAAAAAAGTGTGCACTACCTATTCTGGTGTTCTAGCGCGCGTGCAATGATGTCATAGAGGGGAAAAATACTGTGATTGTTGTTTGGAGTAACTTCTATGTGTTGTAATATTCCAAACAGACGTGGCTGTTTCACCAGGTACAGATTCCAGCTTTAAGTCATCCATATGTCCACCTATGTCAACTTAACGTAAGTGCCCAATGAAAATCTCACTTTTAAAAGTTAATATTCTGTTAACTCATATGATGTCAATAACCGGCTGACAAAATGTCATGACCGGTACAGCCCTACTCATACCCAAACAATGTTGTTGACTCATCCTATTCTCATTTTTGTGGCCAAAGCATATATTGGAGAAGAAACACTTCAAAAACCCCACCTCAAACTTGTATCTCAAACTGATTGCTTAAAAAATACTTGCTATTTTCTCTTAGAACATGATGTAATTTCCCTGAGACGGCCAATCAGCGGTCTATTTGCGTGAATATTTTTTCTGCGTGGTATACGCCCACACCATTCTTTTCTCGGGGTATGCCCACACCATTCCAACACAGAAAAGCTGCTTTTTAACATAATTTGTAAAATTTGAAAGGAAAACTATTTTATTCATATTGTAAATAATTATAGGCAATATTTCATAGAAATCTGGAAACACTGGGCAGGTACTGTCACGTCTGCTCCTGCTCCCCCTCTCTGGCGCTCGAGTTTGCCAGGCTGCTCATCGTTACGTACACCTGTCACCATCGTTGCGCGCGCCAGCGCTTCATCGAACTCACCTGGAATCCATCACGTCATTGATTGCCTCCCCTATATCTGTCACTTCCTCAGTTTCATTCCCGTGTCTGCATTGATGTTGTTTTGTTTCTCTTGTCCAGATGCTGTTCTTGTTTAGTTTCATGTCTATTTATTATTAAATCTTCACCCTGTACTTACTTCCCGTCTCCCAGCGTCTGTAGTTACGGAATTGTTACAGGTACTTTAAGTCATCCATATGACAGCATCTTCTGACTTTGGATCAGTGATTCAGGAACTGCTGCTGTGCTTGTTTCAGTGGTATCCAGGAAACGCTCTGATGCAGGGGAATGTGACATCACCATGAGGGAGACAGATCATTATCTAACCATGAGGGAGACAGATCATTATCCAACCACGAAGGAGACAGATCAATATCTAACCATGAGGGCAACAGGTCATTATCTAACAATGAGGGAGACAGGTCATTATCTAACCATGAGGGAGACAGATCATTATCTAACCATGAGGGAGACAGGTCATTATCTAACCACGAGGGAGGACAGATCATTATCTAACCATGAGGGAGACAGATCATTATCTAACCATGAGGGAGACAGGTCATTATCTAACCATGAGGGAGACAGGTCATTATCTAACCATGAGGGAGACAGATCAATATCCTAACCATGAGGGAGACAGATCATTATCTAACCATGAGGGAGACAGATCATTATCTAACCATGAGGGAGACAGGTCATTATCTACCATGAGGGAGACAGGTCATTATCTAACCATGAGGGAGACAGGTCATTATCTAACCATGAGGGAGACAGATCATTATCTAACCATGAGGGAGACAGATCATTATCTAACCATGAAGTAGACAGATCATTATCTAACCATGAGTGAGACAGATCATTATCTAACCATGAGGGAGACAGATCATTATCTAACAATGAGGAGACAGATCATTATCTAACCAGGAGGTAGACAGATCATTATCTAACCATGAGGTAGATAGGTCATTATCTAACCATCCGAAACTGTTGTTCTGTGTGATATATTCTTTACAGAAATAGTCAAACTTATTTAAATTTCTTGTGCAACAAGAGGTATGTGTTTGAATTTTTTTTTTTTAAGAATGTGGAACTAGCCTTGTTTCATCTCCAAAAGAGATGTTCACTTCATTGAGAAAAGTTGTATTCTTTGACAGGTAGACATGCATTTATTGTTGACCCCAAATGACAACATTCATCTTTGACTACCACTATCAGCAGTTAATTTCTTAATGGGTTAGTGAAGAACTCAGAGTTAGAGTCTACACAGTATGAGAAACATATTATGTGTCAATCGCTTATTGCGTTGAAGCTCTCTGCAAAAGCTGGGTTGGTGAACCACTTGTTGGCCAGCTCAATCCTGGACCTCGTTATGGTCATTCAACAGAGTGCTTCAGAGAGGACCACCCTGCATCTCATAGTCTGAACAAAACCACTGCCAAAGTCACATTCCCAGACAACTATCCATTTTTCATAAAATTAATTGCATGCCATAAAAACAATAACTGAAACATTTGTGTGATTCACCGCCCACGTTGAACTACTTTTGCAAATTGCTCGCTGAAAAAAAAAGACAAACTGCACCACAATTCTCAGGATGTGTGTGAGTGATGTCATGACTGTATTGGTAAATCCTGATGTGAAAACTAAATGAAAGGAGGAAGATGATGAAACAAGTGATCTGCATCTATCTATACAAGGTGGAGAATTCAGATCCATAGTCAATGTGGAAATAACCTACTGGCTCGTGTTCATTAGGGCATGCAACGGAAAACATTTTGAAGCGGTTTGCAAAGGAAGTCCAGATACAGTAGGTCCCTCCCTTTTTCCGTCTATTTTCTTTCGCAAGGTGCCTAATGAACATGACCCTGCTGAGGAAAAGAAAATGCAGACAGTGTAGACAATCTATCCTCTAGGGGTCAATACATTCTCAGACATCACAGTCAATGTTGGAATGGTCTCTCCTCCTCTCCATCATAGTATACCTTCTAATCACAGGAATCTGACATGACTGAAAACTACAGGAGTAGACAATGATCTTTGGCCAGGCTTGGTTTTCTGCTTCTTCTTTTGTAGTATTGTTGAGGATCGAGTTAATCGACCTTACAGCTTGAATGGATAGAAAGGTGTATTATGGTAGAGTATTAGTTTCATCATTTTGGAGACAAGAACAATTTAACATCAATAGAACTGCAGGGTGTTAATTATTGTTTTGAAAATATATTCTGTTCTTTAGTAAGCATCATCAAATGTGACATCATTGATGAACAGACTGTAAAACAAACTTTTTCCTTGCTTTTCTATTAGACAGTCTCACTTTGTAGTTAACAAAATGGCGTCCTTCCTAACCTTCTGAGCCAACGTCGTCTCTCTCAACTGTTAACTGCACTTACTGCCTTACCTCTTAACTCAGACCAAATGTGACTTCTGGGTCAGTCCCAACCACTCCCAACATGCAGCAGGAAGATGCTGGTGAGCTGACCTCAGTCTTTCCCCCAAATAGCAAACAGCATGACTGTAGCTACCAGCATAAACAAAGCAAGGGATGCAAATCGTGGAATGATGAAAATTATGGGAAAAAACTCACCTTCCACAGGAGGAGAAAAACTGGAAAATGGAAATATTAGTATTTAATCCAAAACAATCACAAGACCGGTACCACCTAGATGAGGAATGGGCAACTTGCGGCCCCCACCCCCATCAAAGTTTCCCATCCCATCCCTGCCCTAGACCCAGCCTGGTCTCATTCACTAGACGTAACATAATAACTGTAAATCTGGGATGCTCAAATTAGTATGATATGTTACGTTTGGTATGGTTACATAAGATAGACGGTTACTTAAGACAAATGGAAAGCAGGGTGGTTGAATGGGCTGGATGTGTGGGCGTATAACGCGACTGTCTGGCAACCCAAAGTTGCGAGTTAGAATTTCATCATAGACAACCTTAGCATTTTAGCAACATCTAAATTACTTACTACTTTTAAGCTACTTTGCAACTACTTAGCATGTTAGCTAACCCTTCCTCTAACCCTAACCTCAACCCTTTAGCTAACCCTTCTCCTAACCCTAACTCTAACCTTAACCCTTTTACCTAACTCCTAAATTTAACCCTAATCTTATCCCTAACCCCTAGCCTAGCCTAACGTTAGCCAGCTAGCCAACGTTAGCAACCTAACCACCTAGCTAGAATTGGTAACATGTCATATGTTTTTCAAATTTGTAACATATTGTACGTTCACAAATATGTAACATATTGTACGTTCACAATTTGAAACATATTGTACATTCACAAATTTTTAACATATTGTATGTTTTGCAAATTCGAAACATAATACGAATTGTAATTCATAACATATATGAAATGGGTGTCACGTCCTGACCAGTATAAGGGGTTATTGGTTATTGTAGTTTGGTCAGGACGTGGCAGGGGGTATTTGTTTTATGTGGTTCAGGGTTTAATGGTAAATGTATTTATGTAAGAGGGGTGTTGATTTATGTGTTCCGGGGGTTTTTGGGTAATGTTCTTGTTTTGTATTTCTATGGTTTTCTATGTTGTGTATTTCTTTGTGTTGGCCTGGTATGGTCTCAATCAGGAACAGCTGTACATCGTTGTTGCTGATTGAGAGTCATACTTAGGTAGCCCTGTTTTCACCTGTCCCTTTGTGGGAAGGTGTTGTTTTGTGCATTGCTGTGCGTAGCCGGCATTACTGTGCAGTTTTGTGTTTTCAGTGTTCTAAATGAAAAGTTAAAATGAGCACTCAACCTGCTGCACCTTGGTCCCTTTCATACGACGACCTTTACAATGGGTGATGGACATACACAAATTAATACATACCATACGAAACATGTCATACTAAATGGAGTCTCTTGGATTTTATGTACAGAAAAATAAGAACTGCTTTGGGACCAGGTTGCTAGACCAGGGCTCTTCCAACCCTGTTCTTGGAGAGATACCCTCTTGTAGCAAAAACCTACGGGACGGTAGCTTTCCAGGAACAGGGTTGGAGAGCCCTGCCTCAGATCTGAAATGACATTAGGTAAGCACTTCGGCAAACAGACCACCCAGCCTATCATAAGGCAAGGTGAAGTAATTGATATATTGCTTAAACATATCCAATATTTTCAGATGTACATGAGTGCCCCTTGATTTAATATTCAGACACACAGACTGGTACAGGAAGTACGGTGGAACCTCACACGCTTGTAAAGAACAGGAAGGCCCGCACACTGTTGCTCCCAATTCTCCCAATTCACCGCTTTACTGACAACGTTTCGATCCGAACCGGATCTTCGTCAGGTCAAACAGTAACAATAAAGATGTAGTTGAAAACTGTTGAAAGAACCACACTTATGACCAGGACGTGCGTGGCAGTAGATATAATTACAGCAGCGTTTCCCAAACTCAGTCCTCTGGACTCCAAAGGGTGCACATTTTGGTTTTTGCCCCAACACTACAAAGCTGATTCAAATGATCAAAGCTTGATGATGAGTTGATTATTTGAATCAGCTGTGTAGTGCTAGAGTAACAACCAAATGTGCACCCTTTGGGGTCCCAAGGACCGAGTTTGGGAAACCCTGAATTACAGTGACCTATTTCCAAAATCAATCAAATTCATTCAAATGTATTTATAAAGCCTTTTTACAGCAGATGTCACAAAGTGCTTATACAGAAACCCAGCTTAAAACCCCAAACAGCAAGCAATGCAGATGTAGAAGCAGGGTGGCTATGAAAAACTCACTAAAAGGCAGGAAGCTAGAAGAAACCAAGACAGGAACCAGTCCTCTTCTGGCTGTGCCGGGTGGAGATTATAACAGTGCATGGCCATTAAGGCCAGATCGTTCTTCAAGATGTTCAAACATTCAGAGATGACCAGCAGGGTCAAATAATAATAATCACAGTGGTTGTAGAGGGTGCAACAGGTCAGCACCTCAGGAGTAAATGTCAGTTGGCTTTTCATGGCCAAGCATTCAGAGGTCGAGACAGCAGGTGCAGTAGAGAGGGAGAGAGGGAGGGAGAGTGATAAAAATTTGATGTCAATGAGATGGGCACATGTAGTAGTTACAGAAAATATGATATATACATACTGTATGTACAAAATGACACCTCACATGCTTATCAGGAGAAAAACAATCATAGACGCCTCAATAAGGCAGGTCCTTGGCAGGTCCTTCATGCCGTTGTATTCCTCAATTTTCATGAAGTCTACAGCCCTTTCAAACCACGTCAACATGTGGTCACGAACAAACACACAGGACAACATACAGCCAAACAGACACAGCACCCAATAGAGGACAAAATGTAGGAATGTTAAATACATTTTTTTTAGATTAAAAAATAAAAAACTATTGCTTGCTTAGATACTTAATGAGACCATTCCTGAGCAGGCAGGTAAAGCAGTCTTCATCAGTCTGACATGCATCATCAATGGCGCTCGCTCTCAAAAGCTGAGTGACGCTTTTGAACACTTCTATCAAGTTCCTACAATTCACAAAAAGGAGATAGAGGGAGAGAAAAATGTAAAAAATAATTCTAACAGAACTGTTCAACAGATTTCTCGTGGAACCAAGATGCTTTAGTAATGTTGTTGGAAGTAGGCTATCCTACTTCTGGCAAGAATGTCAAACCCACAAAGGGTTAACTGTAACATAATGAATATGTGGACGTGAGAAAATAAACCTGTTAACCAAACGGCTTTCTCCCTCAGAAGTGATGCTGTGATGGCTACAACATTATTACTGACGAAAGCCTCCTCCAAAAATGATTTCCAAATGATAGAACATGTGAAATATGCCTGGTTTTGATCAATATAGATGCAATACATAGGACTATACTGTAGGCTAGTTATTGCTTTACACTGCTGGTCTCGTCAATGGGGTCCTTTTCACGATGGTGTTTTTCGTGTTTAATTAAAATCGTAGGCTAATAATATAAACATATTTTGATAATTTGCCATGTTTTACGATAATATCATGAACCGGTTTTTTTCGGCTACTCTAATTATTAAAGAAACAATTTGATTTCATTGTTTAAAAAATGAACAAGTTTACGATCATAATTTGCAGTGTGTAAATGTAGCTATAGGGACAATTTTGCCACAGGTGAATCAAATTAGTGAACCGCTTGAAAAGACGCCCCTACAAGACCATAGTCAAAATAAATAAATCATGTTGTAATCATTGTTATTCCTATTTGTTAAAGACAGCAATTTTAATTCATTATTGTATTCGAAGTATTTTTGGGGGTAAAATATGATTTTTTTTTCTGTGTGGAGGCATTCGATCATTTGCATATAATAGCAAACACAAACATCTAAAGATGTTGATAACATTTGAATTTTAATCAATTAAAATTGAACTTTCACAGTTATGATATATTTCACTTCAACTGCCATATTTACTGTTATGCAATGTAATAGCTAATAACGCCCTTCAATAACAAATGGCACGCTTGGTTGTTTGATCTACAAACAGTGACAGATACAATCTATTCATTTATATTGTGTCGTGTGCTTCGCCATTTGTAGGTAAATATAACAACAGCTGTTAAGCGGTAGCCTAATGATTACACTACTTAGGCCTTCTGTGAAAAGGGAATGTACTCAATGAATAATGGACAGCAAATATGTTTAGATTTCACTTGAAGGAAAATAATAATCGAAAAAAAAAAATGCATCAAATCGTATAGAGTAACGTAGCCTACGTTTTGATCAGCCTCGTAACAGTGCCAATTTGGCTAATGGAAACACTGACATGCTTCAAATGTAAAACAATGTCGGGGGAAAAAAATCCAAACTATGGCCATGCCTGATCAGATTCCCGAATAAAAGAAAAGTGATTAACATTCCACAATAAACAAACAGGTAAATGCGTAAAGACATGGGTGTATCCGGACGAAAATCTATCCGCTGAAACATGAAATTCGTTAACATTGCCGCATGACTGATGCTTTGTTTGTTGTTAATGTGCAGCCCCGGTTGTTATGATGTTTACACGTCAGTACGGTTTAAGGTTTACATACAACAAGTCCTAATGATCTCTGATAGATCACTTGACACCTGTCACTGTAGGTTACTTGTGTAACCTTTGAATGTGGTTATTTCCAACTCAGCCTCACAATCAATTCGTGCATATATGCACATAATTCATTACAGCAAATTTCGTGCGTTTTGGTGTGGCTTAATTCGTGATTGTGAGACTGCGTTGTTATTTCACATTCAGATGACTCGCATAAATGTTTGCTGATTTATGTGCTAATCGTTAATCCTTACCAACAGGTTTGACATTTACGACACAGATACTTTTCCTGTCAGAACTGCAAGCATAATCGAAATAGGTCCCATTGTTTTCACGTTTCAAGTTTCAACGTTTATTCGCCACGTGCACAGGATACAACAGGTTTAAAACGATGCAGTGAAATTCTCACCTTGGGAGCTCTTTCCCAACTATGCAGTGATAATACTACTATTACTACTACTACTAATAATAATAATAACAATAAAACAAATATAGATAGTAATAATAATAAGAAATCAATAAAACAATTAAAATTAGAGTAAAAACCACACAAGAACTTCGAAGGATAAATAAACGTCTGTCAGCGGCCTTGTGTAATTTCATGACGTCTACGTGTATTCAAGATCAACATACATAGATATAGGCTACAGCAGAGTTAATTGCTTTTGGTGTTTCATACATACACAGTGTTTGGAAGGAATGCTCGGGGAAACCGCCACGCAGTAGGATAAGTGGAGGTCAGTGCCACGGATCAGGTGAACTGAAAGTGCACAGTGCTCAGCCTCAACAGAGCTGAGGCTAGACATACTTTCTAGTCCTGCCTCCTCCTCCTCCTCCTCCTTTACATAGACGAGACAGCGTTAACCTGTAGTCATTCACCTTGCCACTCCCGTGGCTTCACGTAAACACTACTCAGGACGCAAGGGAGCCTTGGATTATTAAGACCGATAAAAACAGGGGATACAAGGTGCGCGGCTAGGGGACGCTACCTGTAGGCTTTTTGATGGTTCCTGCTTTGAGTCAAGTTCCAAAATCGTACAATTGAGAGAATCTTACAAGATGTCAAAGTCCTCGGAACAGTTTGATGACTCCGACTGTGTTTGTTCCTTCGGTATGAAGTTAACGTGGGATATCAACGACCCAAAACTGCCTCAGGTATGTCAAAATCTTTCATATGACAGGTTACGCTATGCTTTAGACTATAGGCTATTCAATGATAGATATTTACATTTCCAAATTATATATCACTTGATACTTTATTAAATCAAAATATGTCAAGGTTGAATCGAAATAAATCATTGTTTCAATTTGTACCCTAAAGATATACGAAGTTCAGGATAAATTAGTTTGCACGCAGATTGTCATGATTTGCCTAATATGCTTTCACAACTCAGCTATCAGATATTCCATTGCGCTTTGTGGCCATATCTTCGGGTCTCTCCACAATCAAAACGTATTGCAGCAAGCCAGGTATATTCTAATCATTGGCCTGTACTTTTCGTGTATAGCCTTATTATCCATTTAGAAAGCACTTTAAAGTAAGGAATGTATATGTCCCCCTAATTCCGACAGGACACAAAGCAGTATGACGCGTTTCAGGAGTGGACGGATGGTTATGTGCGTTACATCTACAATGGCGAGGACAAGAACGCACAGCGCCACCTGAGCGGATGGGCTATGCGGAACACCAACAACCACAACTGTCAGATTCTCAAGAAGTCCTGCCTGGGCGTCGTAGTCTGCGGTCGAAACTGCACCCTGGCAGACGGAAGCAAACTCCAGCTCAGACCGGCGATTTGCGACAAAGCACGACAAAAACAACAAAGTGAGTTAGCGCATTATACACATCTGTATTGCATGGTGTGGACTTGCCGACGCGTCTCATCGGAAAAAAGGATGAAAACATTATGCCTCTGTAACATTAACAATGCAGCTGTTGATGCTGTATCAAAGTATTCACAATGATAGCCTACTTACTGGGCCTGTCGACTATGTAGACTGTTTTTGAGAATATAACCCCACTCTGGAACGAGATATTCAACTTTTCATCTGGTCTAAACACTTGGTAGGCTTCATGTGACTCCTTCATTCAGTCATTACCTTGACACACTATAGAAAATGTGACACTTTTTGCTTCATCATAATATCCTCACTTATGTGGTAGTAATAAAAATTAAGTTGGCTAAAATCGAGATTAGCCCACAGGAGCAGCCAAAATGTATGGAAAACATTCTTGGTTTTATTTTGAAAAAGCAATTAGGTTCTTAGTGTGCTTAGACTATAATGATCATACTAACATAATACACAGCTTTATATACAGAACACCTAGTTAAACAACTTCAATTAAACAATATTGTTGGTCTGACTGAAAAAAATACGTTTTTCATTTAAAATAATGTTAATTTTAATTTTTTTGTAATTTCCTTAAATCATTGTTTCACTTGTGACCACTCCCCACACTATGATCTTCCTCTCACATCCAGAAAAAGTATAATAGTTAATAAATAAATGTACAATACTTGAATACAAAAGTTGCTTTTATACTATCAGCCCAGAGGGAAGCCAAACGCAAAATCAAATGAAGCATTTCTTCTGGAGTGAATAAATTGTAATATGGCCTTGTTTAAAACTGTGTGGTTGTTTAAAACTGTGTGGTTGTTTAAAACGGTGTGGTTGTTTAAAAACTGTGTGGTTTAAAACTGTGTTGTTGTTTAAACTGTGTGGTTGTTTAAAACTGTGTGGTTGTTTAAAACTGTGTTGTTTAAAACTGTGTGGTTGTTTAAAACTGTGTGGTTGTTTAAAACTGTGTTGTTTAAAAACTGTGTGGTTGTTTAAAACGGTGTGGTTGTTTAAAACTGTGTGGTTGTTTAAAAACGGTGTGGTTGTTTAAAACGGTGTGGTTGTTTAAAACGGTGTGGTTGTTTAAAACTGTGTGGGTGTTTAAAACTGTGTGGTTGTTTAAAACGGTGTGGTTGTTTAAAACTGTGTTGTTGTTTAAAACTGTGTGGTTGTTTAAAACTGTGTGGTTGTTTAAAACGGTGTGGTTGTTTAAAACTGTGTGGTTGTTTAAAACTGTGTTGTTTAAAACTGTGTGGTTGTTTAAAACGGTGTGGTTGTTTAAAACTGTGTGGTTGTTTAAAACTGTGTGGTTGTTTAAAACTGTGTGGTTGTGTGTACTGGTGTTTTTTTCTCCAGAGAAGCTGTGCCCCAGCTGTAACTCTGCCCTGGAGCTGATGCCATGTAGAGGACACAGTGGCTACCCCGTCACCACTTCTGGAGAATAGATGGAAAAGTAATATTCTTCCAGGTTTGTGGCCTCATATTCTCAACTGAGATTCTGGCAACACTTTATTTAAAGGTCTTCTTTCCTCATAAACCATGAATAACCTGTTTGTTGATCATCATATATAAGCATTTATTACCAATGAAGATCATGTACAATAGCTGTTTTGTACTTACTTCATGTGATGGTTGACACTATAGATGTTTAGCGGTTTATAAGCAAATCTTCAAGTAAAGTGTTAAGGTTTCAGTATAAAGAAAAATTGACAATGAATTAGCAAATAGCGTGGGTTCATAAATTTGATGCTTGATTAATAATATCTGAAGGCAAATAACTTGAATTCACGATAAAGGAGAAAACAAGAAACACCGTTTTTTTTGGTTATGAGCTTCTGTGTAAAAAAAATTCAAGTGTGTGACCAAAGATTTTCTAAATTATTTCAAGAAAGTAACAATCGTAGTATGTGTTGATGTGCTTGCAGGCCAAGGGAGTCCATGACCATGCCAGACCTGAGAGTAAGTCTGAGACGGAGGTCCGGAGAAGTGCAGTGAAGAGGAAAATGTCCTCTCCACACTTCTCCCAGAAGAGGAGGCTGGTAGAGTCAGATGTAAGAACATTTACCCTCCATGGTCATATACAGTTGAAGTCGGAAGTTTACATACACTTAGGTTGGAGTCACTAAAACTCGTTTTTTCAACCACTCCACAAATTTCTTGTTAACAAACTATAGTTTTGGCAAGTCGGTTAGGACATCTACATTGTGCATGACACGAGTCATTTTTAAAGATACAAAAGTATCTATATCCACAGTAAAACGAGTCCTATATCGACATAACCTGAAAGGGCCGCTCAGCAAGGAAGAAGCCACTGCTCCAACACCGCCATAAAAAAAGGAGGAAAATTATATGGATATATTGAAGCAACATCTCAAGACATCAGTAAGGAAGTTAAAGCTTGGTCGCAAATCGGTCTTCCAAATGGACAATGACCCCAAGCATACTTCCAAAGTTGTGGCAAAATGGCTTAAGGACAACAAAGTCAAGGTATTGGAGTGGCCATCACAAAGCCCTGACCTCAATCCTATAGCAAATTTGTGGTCAGAAACTGAAAAAGCGTGTGCGAGCAAGGAGGCCTACAAACCTGACTCAGTTACACCAGCTCTGTCAGGAGGAATGGGCCAAAATTCACCCAACTTATTGTGGGGAGCTTGTGGAAGGCTACCCGAAACGTTTGACCCAAGTTAAACAATTTAAAGGCAATGCTACCAAATACTAATTTAGTGTGTGTAAACGCCTGACCCACTGGGAATGTGGTGAAAGAAAATAAAACTGAAATAAATCATTCTCTCTACTATTATTCTGACATTTCACATTCTTAAAATAAAGTGGTGATCCTAACTGACCTAAGACAGGGAATTTTTACTAGGATTAAATGTCAGGAATGGGGAAAAACTGAGTTTAAATGTATTTAGCTAAGGTGTATGTAAACTTCAGACTTCAACTGTATGTACTCTGAATTATGTCTACCTGCTTAGCCAGAGGTGGATGGTTCCTCTCAATTGTTTTCCTATAGGAAGATTTGTATTGCCACTGTTGCCTTTGCTTCTGTATGAGCCCCGTGCACCTACAAGGAGATTGAAAAGTAAAGAATTTTCAAAATACACACATGCCATTTCTTCCCTTAGATTCAGTGGACTTGACTAGCCTATCACTAATATGTACTATTGTGTACTGTTACTTGTTCAGACTGGGAGATACCATGACCTGGGTGCTCCTTTCCCCAACCTGCATCAGCTGTCCTGCATGGAGGGCCCTGACCGCTTCAGCATCATCGCTGAGTCCAACTTCCCCTTCCAGAACCCTGAGCCTTACAAGACCCAGCACTACCCGCCCTTCCAGAATCCTGAGCCCTACAAGTTTGCCTACGACTCCCATGCCACCCTGGGCGAGAACCCCTCCCACACTCCAGAAGCCGGCCAACCACCGTCTGTACATGCCCAGGCCTCCATGTAGCTACGACTTTGCTGTGCCTGCTATTTAGGCTCTGGCTCCTACACAGCCCTCTACAAGGACCCCAGTAGCCACCAGGCAGAGGCCCCTGAAGCCCAGCAAGGTGAGCTTAGGCCTGGGTACCAGCACCACCCACACCCCACACTACCGGCACCCTCTCGGGCCATGACCGCAGCAGCCACGACGCGCCCAGCAGCAAGCATCACGGCTGGAAGCAGATCCTGGGCAAGGGGACATACGGGGAGCGGGGTGAATATGGGCAGCTCCCTGGCAACGCCAACCACCACTACTACAAACAGTGAGTATCCATGCAGGACCCTGACGGGCCCAGTGCCAGCCACGCCCGCCTCCCTGCAGACCATCATCACCACCACCACCAAGGTGTCCTACCAGCCCTGCCCCAAGCCCTCCGTGGTCAAATACGGCGATAACATGTACGAAGTTAAGGGCGTCCCCAACTGCAGCTCCTTGCTCGAGGACACCTCGCCCTCCTCCTACTCTGATCTAAAGATTCCAGAAGATTCCGGGGTCATCAAATCGGCACTGTCGTACCAGCCGGAAACCCTGCCAGCCAAAATCGAGAGGGCAGAGAACTGTGACACTTACCGATACAGCAGCTACGCGTCCAACAGCTATCCCGACAGGGTTTCTCATCCACTTAGGTATGACGGAGTAGGGTACTAATAACTCACACCAACAGAGCAGAGAAGAGGGAGATATGACAGAGGAGTATATTTGATAGTTGTGCCCTGTATACAAATGGTCAGAAAGAACACTTGGAACAGACTTATTGACACTTTTTTATCAGGTTTGTGAATATCTATTGTTATTTTATATTTGAGGGTGTTGGAATACATTTGGACTGCTAGTGATGACAGTGATCTAGGATATTCACAACATTTTCCCAATTTGCATTTAATGCATAAGGAAAAGCCACAAATGAGTTATTATGCAGGTTGACCTTTATTGTCATGAGTCTTGCCCTGGAGGCAGAACTAAGCATTTCTGCTAGATGGGCCAGCTGCAAAGTAAAAATTGGCAACATCTTAAAAATTCATGAAAACAAAAAAAATTGCTTTTAGTCTTGAAGGGATACTTTGGGATTTTGGCAATGAGGCCATTTATCTACTTCCCCAAAGTCAGATCGACTCGTGGACAACCATTTTGATGTCTCTGAGTCCAGTATGAAGGAAGTTAGAGGTAGTTTTGTGAGCTAATGCTAAATAGCATTAGCGCAATGACTGGAAGTCGATGGGTATCTGCTAGCAGGCTAGGCTCTAGGGTTAGCAGTGTGGTTAAGGTTAGGGTTAAAATCAGATGTTATGACTTTGTGGCTGTGCCAGCTAGTGACCACTCTGCAGAGCTGCCTCCAGTACACGAGTCATCCCAATAAATGCCAAACGGACATTATTATTGCCTTGGATAAAATAAAATAAATCAGTTTATTGTGTTTGTAGAACATGAATAGGTATTTTGTCTGTGTTACGTTATATTCCTATGGCACTGGGATAAATGTTGTATAGATTGGGATGAGCTACAAAAGCATAATGAATGTGCTCTTGCTACCAGTGCAACTGTAGATACAGTCTTGAACTGTACAGTCTCTGAACATAATTATGTGACATTAAAATTCAATGAGCTCCCACTATAGATTTGACACATTCTGATGTTGTGGTTATGGCTTTTGTTTTGGCTAATTATCATTCACCTCCAGCCCTTTGAAAGGGCCCCCCTCCATTTTGGGGTAGGGACGGGAGAGAGAGAGAGATGTCTTTGTCCCTCCCTTCGAGAATGCCGGTAACACACGCCGCTGACAGTATCTCTCCTCGCGGCCGGATCAGCAGGGAAGCGGCGCCGCTTCATTTCGTTGACTCCGCCAGGGAGTTTTCCTCCGATGTCCCGTCTAGATAAACAATTACTCACTATTATTGTAATGACAGAGGTGGTGTGAGCCATGAATCAGTTTGTCCGTATGTGGAGGAGTAGGTAACACCAGAGGGGATTTGATCCTCTTTAGGGTAACTGTGTGCAGACAGGAGACATAACTGTACCCCTGTCAGACAGACAGATAGCAGACTGATAAAGCTCTGTCTCAATATTGTGTGACGATTATGGAATTTTGGTTAACGATTAATTTTCACACAAATCGCCATGGTTGTTGTCATAATTGTCATTTTTGTTGAAAAATGTTTTGAGCTTGTAAAGCATCACAATGCATCTTTTAAAATGAGCTACGACATACCTTATGAATACAACACAGCTCTGGTGACACCCCTGTCTCAAAAACAACTCGTTTAAACCGCTTCGAACTATTGGAAACTAAGCTTCTCCTCCCGACCGTGCCGGTGTTGTGACGAAAATCTCCCCCCTGCCAGAATCCACCCCCCACCTTCGCATGAACGCACACACACTCAAATCTTCATTGCTGCGACTTGCTTGCTAGTTGAGATTTCTGCTTTTCACTCCGTTGTCAGTTAGCCTGTTTAATATAACACACATACATTAATTATTAATTTCGGTTGCCTATCCTGACGTGAAGTTTGTTCTATAGAAAGTATTTAACTCTAGTGACAAAATTAAGGAAATTAGAAGGGGGGGATTTCGGCAAGGCCATTTTCTTGCTTGCCGAAATTCTCCCCCCCCCCCTTCTATCTTGGGACTGCAAGGCCTGGCACACTTTAGAATCATTTTGGTAGCTCATGTTGACCAGTAGTATGTGCCACAGAAAGTATTTGGGCAAGAAAATGGCCTTGCCGAAATCCCACCACCCCCTTCTAATTTCCTTAATTTTGTCACTAGAGTCAAATAATTTCTGTGACACACATCAGAGTCAAATACTTTCTATAGAACAAACTTCACGTCAGGATAGGCAGCCTAAATGAATAATGAATGTATGTGTGTTATATTAAACATAGAGGAGGGAGTAAAATGTTGTCAAGCATTAAGCATTTCAGAACAACTACTAGTCGAATAAGACATGGGAGAGATGACGAATTTTGGCAAAGAGATGTATTAATAGACTAATACACTTGAAACAAATAGCCAACCAAAAACTGCAGACATTTCTAGTGCCTCCCCCGCCATCAAAACGCAATTAAAAAAAATGAAACGCAGACTAACGTGATCATTGACAGCTGCCTTGAAGGACACAAATAAAACATGCTTTCTGCTACTAAGACCAGTGAAATGTAGACTGAACTGACAACGGAGTGAAGAGCAGAAATCTCAACCAGCAAGCATTCGCAGCAATGAAGAATTGAGTGCGTGCGCGTTCACGCAATGTCTGCTCACAAACTGAGTTTACCCACTTCATGTAAAAATGAAAACTGCTTTGGGGTAAGCTATATCTATCTATAATAGTAGAGAGAATGTTTGTAAAAACGTTGACATGTAAGGTAGAGCACATGAGACTACATAGGCAGTATAGGTATAGTGACATGTATGTATTATCTTTAAAATGATACACTTGGTTGATGATAGTATGTTAGAATCATAGATGATAGTACAGTGCATGGTAGGCTATAGTGCTTTATACAACGGGTGGGTCTAATCTTGAATTCTGATTGGTTAAAAGAGCATTCCAGGCGGTGTCTATTCCACAAGTTACCACTGGCTATATCTATGACGTTAAAATGCCTATTACTCTGTTCCATCTGACTGCACAATCCACTGTCTCATCAGCCCAGCCAGGCAAGATATAACCTAGACTGTAAAAAGCACCTAGACATTATCTCCCATTTCTTTTAGACTAACATTTGGTTTTCAACAGGGGAGATTTGAATGATTCATCAAACCCAACTTGTTTACCTGAAAGGATGTCATTTACGAAACCATTCCCCTCTGTATGGCATGGGTCGTGGCTTTATTCTACAGTCCTGTTTGAGCTTGTAACTTTCTAGATCTTATCAAAGACTCAACTAAATTGGTAACCAGATTGTAGGCCTACATAGTGGTGCTTGTTTCAGTGAGTGGTAGCACTATTTCAATGTCCAGTTTCAGCTGGTTTCTATAGAGTAAACCTGGGAAGAATTCATTATTTTCTTCGAAGCATTGACTCAACTCACATTCACACTGGATGGAAAACAAGTCAAATCAATTTAGCTGCTGTTTAAACCCCACCATATAATCATCATCATATCAAATTAACTTTCAACACTATCAATCGTTTGTATTGTAGTAAATGTACAAACAATTTGTAATACAAAAAAGGGTTCCAAAAGGGTTCTTAGGCTGTCCCCATTGGAGAACCCCATTGGTTCCAGGTAGAACCCCTTTGGGTTCCATGTAACACTCTCTGTGGAAAGGGTTCTACATGGAATCCAAAAGGATTCTACCTGGAACTGAAAAGGGTTCTTCAAAGGGTTCTGCTATGGGGACAGTCAAATGACCCTTTTAGATTGCACCTTTTTTTCTAAGACTGTAGTGGTGGTGGTAGCTAATAATCATTCAATTACCCTTATTAGTGAACATTCTAGAACAAGTGGATTCCAACCCACATAATACACACCTGCATATCACTTTTACTCTTCAACCAAATACGGCAAACTTTGATCTCTAGGCCTCTCTGACCATTGACCCTTCTCTGCCATGAAACCTGTCTTGATTTCCACTGAGGGGTTGACAAAGCCTGTACCCTCCCCTCAGAAGGAACAGCACCACAGTCCTACACTCAGGTCTGTAGCACTGGCTGTCTGATAGGTGTCTGATTAATGTTGGTGAATCTGCAGCCACCCCTATATTCCTCCCCCAGCCCTCATCCTACACGACCATACTTCAAGAGGATATGTTTACAAACAGTGGGGTAGAGATACACCATGTTAAAAGCAGGTGCCTGGTTATCTCTGCATTCAAATAGCTTCAAAGAGACCCAAAGGGGCTCAGAGGTGGGACTGTGCCTTAGACGGTTGGACACATCACAGCCTTGGTATTGCCAACAAGGAGGAGGGTGCATAGTACAGTGCACACTACAAAATACGCAGCTGTATTATCTGAGGTGCATATTCTGAAAACAAATGAAAACTTAATACTGTTAAACACAGAATACCAGTGGAAAGGAATTGTACCTTCATGGTTAAATTAGCCATTTCAAAAGCACCAAACGTAAGCTTCCTGCATTGTCATGTCCCTTTGTTTACCATTGCACACTTCTTTCCAATCTCCCCAAAAAAAGAATGGGGCATTGAGTATTTTTTTTCTCCAAAAAAAGAATTCCTGTGAAGATTAAAATGGAAGGTCCCAGGTGGCGGGTCCACTGAACAAGCCTTCTAACAGCCTGAGTGATGGTCTGTCAGACTCCTCAACAGACCCTCTAATGCTTTGACATTAGCTGCTGAGCGGCGGTGGTAGTGGTAGCTGTACACATAGCAGGCAGGCTAGGTGCTCTCTGGCTCTGTAGGCTTCGATCTCTCTACAGGTTACTCAGGCTGATAATGCAGGGCCTCAGCTGCTCCTGGCCAGAAAGAGAGGCCATTTACACAGCCATTTTTCTCTGTCTCTGAGTGTATCATTCACACACACACACACACACACACACACACACATACACACACACACACACACACACACACACACACACACACACACACACACACACACACACACACACACACACGACAGAGGTGTCATGCCCATAGGGGGCACAGGGGCATGTGCCCCCTCAGATTTATCCTGTTTAAAATATATTTATTACAAATATATATACAGTACCAGTCAATAGTTTGGACACATACTCATTCAAGGGTTTTTCTTTCTTTCTTTTTTTTTACTATTTTCTACATTGTAGAATAATATAATACATCACAACTATGAAATAATACATATGGAATCATGTAGTAACCAAAAAAGTGTTAAACAAATCAAATATATTTTAGATTTTAGATTCTTCAAAGTAGCCACCCTTTGCCTTGATGACAGCTTTGCCCACTCTTGGCATTCTCTCAACCACCTTCACCAGGAATGCATTTGCTTTTCCTTCACTCTGCGGTCCAACTCATCCCAAACCATCTCAATTGGGTTGAGGTCAGGTGATTGTGGAGACCAGGTCATCTGATGCAACACGCCATCCCTTTCCTTCTTGGTCAAATGGCCCTTACACAGTCTGGAGGTGTGTTGGATCATTGTCCTGTTGAAAAACAAATGACAGTCCCACTAAGCGCAAACCAGATGGGATGGCATATCGCTGCAGAATACTGTGGTAGCCATGCTGGTTAAGTGTGCCTTGAATTCTACATAAATCACAGACAGTGTCACCAGCAAACCACCCACACACCATCACACCTTCTCCTCCATGCTTCACGGTGGGAACAACACATGCGGAGATCATCCGTTCACCTACTCGTCTCACAAAGACACAGCGGTTGGAACCAAAAATCTCAAATTTGTACTCATCAGACCAAAGGACAGATTTCCACTGATCTAATGTCCATTGCTCGTGTTTTTTGGCCCAGCAAGTCTCTTTTATTATTGGTGTCCTTTAGTAGTGGTTTCTTTGCAGCAATTAGAACATGAAGGCCTGATTCACGCAGTCTCCTCTGAACAGTTGATGTTGAGATGTGTCTGTTACTTGAACTCTGTGAAGCATTTATTTGGGTTACAATTTCTGAGTCTGGCAACTCTAATGAACTTATCGTCTGCAGCAGAGGTAACTCTGGGCCTTCCTTTCCTGTGGCAGTCCTCATGAGAGCCAGTTTCATCATAGTGCTTGATGGTTTTTGCGACTTGCACTTGAAGAAACTTTTAAAGTTCTTAAAACTTTTGATTGGTACTGTGTATATATATTTTTTTGTTGTTGTTTCTCTGCAATACTACTAGCCACCTAGAAATTTTATGAAGTTGGCATTAACTAGCCCAGATAGGTTCCCAATCTCCCAACCTCATAACTAACTTCCAAGAAGCCATTTCAGGCTATCAATTAAGTTAGAGTAGCTTATCTACAGTGGTGTAAAGTAAAGTACTTAAGTAAAAATACTTTAAAGTACTACCTAAGTAGTTTTTGGGGGGTATCTGTACTTTACTTTGCTATTAATATTTTTGACAACTTTTACTTTTACTCCACTACATTCCTAAAGAAAATAATGTACTTTTTACACTATACATTTTTCCTGACACCCAAAGGCACTCGTTACATTTTGAATGCTTTCCAGGACAGGAAAATTGTCTATTTCACACACTCATCAAGAGAACATCCCTGGTCATCCCTACTGCCACTGATCTGGCGGACTCACTAAACACAAATGCTTTGTTTGTAAATGATGTCTGAGTACTGAACTGTGCCCCTAGCTATCCCTAAATGAAAAAAATAATAATAAAATTGTGTTGTCTGGTTTGCTGTTACTATATAAGGAATGTGAAATGATTATTTCTACTTTTACTTTTGGTACTTAAGTACATTTCAAAACAAATACTTGTAGACTTTTACTCAAGTATTATTTTACTGGGTGACTTTCACTTTTACTTGAGTCATTTTCTTTTAAGGTGTCTTTACTTTTACTCAGGTATGACAATGGGGTACTTTTTTCCACCACTGCTTGTCTAACTATCTTAGCTGGCATACCTGCTGGCAAGTTTGGTAGGCTTCAGAAAAGAAAGCAATAACTACATTTACTGAATAAGACTCACATTCACACACACACACACACACACACACACACACACACACACACACACACACACACACTCACACACACACACACACACACACACACACACACACACACACACACACACACACACACACCACACACACACACACACACACACACACACACACACACACAGACAAGGCCTTCCAGCCTTTTGATCTTTCTGAGTGAAAACTCTAACATTGATGTGGGACTTCTGTGCATTTTATTCTTTAAAAGAGCTGCATTAATAATAATAATTAAGTTTAGAGAGTTTTGTCTCTCACCGTTTTTTTTTTCTTCCTCAGTCAACGACAGCCAATGACAGTCATGCATCTGGCCTTCAAACATGTACTGTATGTCTGCCTAGGAAGCTGTCTCACCTGATGGTTACTGTTGTTTTGTCCTTAGCCATGACCGAAGCAGGAATCTCAGGCATTCCAGTCCGAAGATGTCACATAATTGTTAAGAATGGCTGGTTAGGGACAGGTTATTCTTTACACCAGGCCTTGATGTCTCTGCCTGAAAGGCTGCTGGAATGCCTGTGCTTTGCGGAATGCCGTGGCCATGTAGCTTTATCATAAATCACCTGAAACCAACTCTCTGAGCGCGAGAGTCAATGTCATCACATCTCCTGCAATAACGAACCGGCGGCCAATGTTTCCCTTTAAACCTTCATCTGCCGCATTGTACTGTAATAACAATAACCGCTGTTGACAGCAGACAGCCCAGTCTGGCAGTTTAGGTGGTGTGTCACTTGTAAAAATGTAGAGCTTTTCCGATGTATCTGGCAGTATTCAACTTCTTCAACAGGGTCTCTCAACTGGGGTTAAAAGGGTCAATAGGAAGTGGATAAAAGTAATGTAATGTTACTTGAATGACTGTCACTACAATATAACCTATATCCGTTATTGAGTCATATAAAAACATTACTTTCATGGCACATAGTAGGTATCAGAATGGAGCCCTCAGATACCTGACAGCTTTAACTCTACTCCCCCCCCCATACTTTTCACTCATACTGTATCAACGCATCTTTCAAATCCTCTCCTCAAAGAAAAGCAATACCTTCGCCGGAAATCATGACAGAACCATTAAGTATTCCAGAGTGCTGGGAGAACCTTGAAGGCAAGGGGAGGGGGAAAAAGGACAAAGCAGACAGCCATGCTTGGCTTGCTCCATCGGGGCTGGAACCCCCAGCCGATGCCTCAGATCTCCCCACCTCTCACAGCTCCCCTGACCCCCAACGGAGCCCTCCAGCATGGGGAAAGATTAGCACCTGCACAACCAAGGATCGTACGTATCCCCCCCACTGCCTGGCGGAATATCAAATGCTCCGACGGATGAGATGAGTCCAAAGAGGCCTAGGGAGAAGTGTGGTACAGATACCTGCAAAATTAATGTGTCAAGCTGTTTTCAATAGCTGTACAATGGCACAGAGATTTTAATCTCCGTCTTGCTTTAACAAAGTAGCCCAGCAGTGATGGATTAGTAAATGGATCTCGTATAGGTCCATGTGGGCAGGTGTCCGAAAGTACACCAAGACCTGACACACAAAAGTGTCAAAACGAGAATTCTGACTTCCATTTCAATGACTGTGCAAGTATGTACAAATAACCTTTAATAATTCTGACCCCCCCTCCATGAACAGGATCCAAAGAGAGGGCCCAGAATGTAAATATATAATTTGTAGTGTAAACTGCCAGAGGAAGATTTCCAACTGGTATCACTGTCTATTCTTGGGATGTGGGCAGAGTTAGGATCAGTTGTTTATCTGTAAACCAATGACATGGGCCAATGATCTCAGATGGCCACCCGGAAATAACTAAAAATAGGCTGCAGAAAGGAAAGGTGAGGTTAGAGCAGACAGACGTGGGCAAAAAGGTCTGCGCAGAGTCAGGATTGGGGTCAGGATCGGAGTCAGGATTGGAGTCAGGATCAGAGTCAGGATGAGAATAAGGAGCGGAGTCAGGATCAGAGTCAGGATCGGAGTCAGGATTGGAGTCAGGATTGGAGTCAGGATCGGAGTCAGGATTGGAGTCAGGATGAGAATAAGGAGCGGAGTCAGGATCGGAGTCAGGACCAGAGTCAGGATGAGAATAAGGAGCGGAGTCAGGATCAGAGTCAGGATTGGAGTCAGGATCAGAGTCAGGATCGGAGTCAGGATTGGAGTCAGGATCGGAGTCAGGATTGGAGTCAGGATGAGAATAAGGAGCGGAGTCAGGATCGGAGTCAGGACCAGAGTCAGGATTCGTTGTTTGTCTGTAAACAAGACTGGAGACAATGAACTTGGACGAGCCATGGAAAAACATTCCAGAAGGAAATGGCAGGTAAGGTTAGAGAGTCAAGTTTATATTTTTGCCAACCCATCTTTGGCTTTGGATAAATTACAATAATACAGGGAAAGCTTCTTAGTGGTCACAAAACGAGGCCAAAGCTACCAATCATAACAGTTTGTTAACTAATTTACTGGCCATCGACATCATAACAGAGTTGATACAATATTGATTAGTAAATAAACTTTATATCACATTCTAATAGAGTAGCCTGTTCTCTGGGCAGCTGAACGAGTAGAGGAGAGACTGTGTGTAGAGAAGTAGAGAATCCTACACATGCGCAGAAGCTTCCGACCTTTAGCTGTCGGGAAGAGGGTTTCAGAAAACTTGGATCCGCAGCCACTTCATTCTTATAAATAGCTACCAGACAAGGTGGTTGAGCGCTAGCTAGATGTGACACTGCCTGCATAGAGTATTCTTGAGTCATCAGTGGGTATTTATTTACAGTAACACTCTGAGAGGACTAAGTAATGTCTTACCTCATGTCTCAGAACATAAACACAGCCCTCATTTCCAAATGACTAAACTAATCCCTAATCCCAATGAAGTTACACTGCATGTTTACTAAATTAGCATTAGCGCTAAACAGTCAAACATGTCAATACAGTCCCAGATTGTATCTGTGAAAACCATAGGTTTGCATCAACACAGTTTTCGATTACAAGGTAGCTAACCACTGATCCATTCATTCTAAGATAGGACAAATCGACAATGAAAATCTGAATCATATGACAAACTTATACACCCAGTTAGTGAGTTTCAATAAACACTAAAACAGGTTCTAAAGATACAGAGCAACAGTAGTTGTGAGTGAAACATACAAATAAACTTAAATGTCCTAATGACTTTGACATTTTTTGGGGGGGTTGAGACGTGACCAAACATTCTCTTTTATCCGAACATCAAGAATGTCCGTTCTGCTTCATTTTACTTGTACACTGTCTCAGGGTCGGCGATCAGTCAACTGATCCTTATCATGAGTTTAGAGGGATGATTCAATGTTTTACCAGAATATGTTACAGACATTAAACCTAGACTTCTACCGCTGCACCTACAATCAACACATGTTTAAGCACTCAATCACTTCCGCCACGCCAACCTACAGACAAGCTATGACAGATAAAAAACAACACACTTCTCTTGTGTCAAGATCATCTTTGCGTAAACCAACTTATTTCTTCCCAACTGAACCAGAAAGACAGCAACCTATATTACAACATGGAAATGATTTCCATACTTATGTGACAACCATATTCATGAAACTACTTTAATGTTTGAAACTGGAACTTGAACTTGAACTGGAACATAAGGTTTGTGGCACACTTAAAAAACAATGTAACTTGAAATTTTATCTGAAAAATGAAAATATCGCAGATATTAGTTAATAGACTAGATTACAGGTATAATGTCAAACTACATAGTGACCTGTCCTGTTGTACGTCTATCCTGTATAGGCTAGACCAGATATTCCCAAACTGGGGTACGCGCAATGCCATCGGGGGTACGCCAAATAAAAATATATCATGACACAGGAGGCAGATGGTTGGAGTCTTACAATGTTTAATAATCCAAAAGTAGTAGGCAAGAGAATAGTCGTGGACTGGCAAAAGGTCAAAACCAGATCAGAGTTCAGGAGGTACAGAGTAGCAGAAAGGCTCGTGGTCAAGGCAGCAGAATGGTCAGGCAGGCGGGTACAGAGTCCAGAACAGGCAAGGGTCAAAACCGGGAAGACTAGAAAAAAGAGAATAGCAAAGGCAGGAGTACGGGAAAACGCTGGTTGACTTAGAACATACAAGACGAACTGGCACAGAGAGACAGGAAACACAGGGATAAATACACTGGGGAAAAGAAGCTGCACCTGGAGGGGGTGGAGACAATAACGAGGACAGGTGAAACTGATCAGGGTGTGACAAAAATATATATATATTTTCTTCACAATTTCAAACAGTACATTTATATTTTCCAACAGGGCTATACATTTGGGTGAGTTTTTTTTCTCTCCTGAGTAGCCTTGTTTCACTGCCAAAAATAAAATTAAACCATCTAATGTTCAGTGAAATAACAATACAATGTCAAATACAGGTAGCCTAGTCAAATAATTAACATCCAATCACATTAACTGTTACTCTCTCACGAGAAACCTTCACTCTTGCGCAGACATTTAAAAACGAAACATTACAATTTGAAAAATAAGCCACAGAAGTTTTTTTTAGCATGAATAAAGATGACATTCAAGTAGTAAGACATGTATAAAGCAACAGGTACCATTAATAAGAAGGGGCTAGAAGCGTCTTATATGGTGAGCTACTGAGTGGCTAGGACAGGCAAGCCCCATACTATTGTGGAGGAATTCATTCTTCCTGCTGCCGCGGATATGGCTGGGACAATGCTGGGGGAAAAGGCCAATAAAACTATACAGTCAAATAAAATAAAATCAAATCAAATCAAATTTATTTATATAGCCCTTCGTACATCAGCTGAAATCTCAAAGTGCTGTACAGAAACCCAGCCTAAAACCCCAAACAGCAAGCAATGCATGTGAAAGAAGCACGGTGGCTGGGAAAAACTCCCTAGGAAAAACTCCTGAGAAAGGCCAAAAACCTAGGAAGAAACCTAGAGAGGAACCAGGCTATGAGGGGTGGCCAGTCCTCTTCTGGCTGTGCCGGGTGGATATTATAACAGAACATGGTCAAGATGTTAAAATGTTCGTAAATGACCAGCATGGTCAAATAATAATAATCATAGTAATTGTCGAGGGTGCAACAAGCACGTCCGGTGAACTGGTCAGGGTTCCGTAGCCGCAGGCAGAACAGTTGAAACTGGAGCAGCAGCATGGCCAGGTGGACTGGGGACAGCAAGGAGTCATCATGCCAGGTAGTCCTGAGGCATGGTCCTAGGGCTCAGGTCCTCCGAGAGAAAGAAAGAAAGAGAGATAGAGAGAATTAGAGAGAGCATATTTACATTCACACAGGACACCGGATAAGACAAGAGAATACTCCAGATGTAACAGACTGACCCTAGCCCCCCGACACATAAACTACTGCAGCATAAATACTGGAGGCTGAGACAGGAGGGATCAGAAGACACTGTGGCCCCATCCGATGATACCCCCGGACAGGGCCAAACAGGCAGGATATAACCCCACCCACTTTGCCAAAGCACAGCCCCCACACCACTAGAGGGATATCTACAACCACCAACTTACCGTCCGAAGACAAGGCCGAGTATAGCCCACAAAGATGTCCGCCACGGCACAACCCAAGGGGGGGCGCCAACCCAGACAGGAAGACCACGTCAGTGGCTCAACCTACTCAAGTGATGCACCCCTCCATGGACGGCATGGAAGAACACCAGTAAGTCAGTGACTCAGCCCCTGTAAAAGTGTTAGAGGCAGAGAATCCCAGTGGGAAGAGGGTAACCGACAAGGCAGAGACAGCAAGGGCGGTTCGTTGCTCCAGTCTTTCCGTTCACCTTCACACTCCTGGGCCAGACTATACTTAATCATAGGACCTACTGAAGAGATAAGTCTTCAGTAAAGACTTAAAGGTTGAGACTGAGTCTGCGTCTCTCACATGGGTAGGCAGACCATTCCATAAAAATGGAGCTCTATAGGAGAAAGCCCTACCTCCAGCCGTTTGCTTAGAAATTCTAGGGACAATTAGGAGGCCTGCGTCTTGTGACCGTAGCGTACGTGTAGGTATGTACGGCAGGACCAAATCGGAAAGATAGGTAGGAGCAAGCCCATGTAATGCTTTGTAGGTTAGCAGTAAAACCTTGAAATCAGCCCTTGCCTTAACAGGAAGCCAGTGTAGGGAGGCTAGCACTGGAGTAATATGATCAAATTTTTTGGTTCTAGTCAGGATTCTAGCAGCCGTATTTAGATCTAACTGAAGTTTGTTTAGTGCTTTATCCGGGTAGCCGGAAAGTAGAGCATTGCAGTAGTCGAGCCTAGAAGTAACAAAAGCATGGATTAATTTTTCTGCGTCATTTTTGGACAGAAAGTTTCTGATTTTTGCAATGTTACGTAGATGGAAAAAAGCTGTCCTTGAAGCAGTCTTGATATGTTCTTCAAAAGAGAGATCAGGGTCCAGAGTAACGCCGAGGTCCTTCACAGTTTTATTTGAGACGACTGTACAACCATCCAGATTAATTGTCAGATTCAACAGAAGATCTCTTTGTTTCTTGGGACCTAGGACAAGCATCTCTGTTTTGTCCGAGTTTAAATGTAGAAAATTTGCAGCCATCCACTTCCTTATGTCTGAAACACAGGCTTCTAGCGAGGGCAATTTTGGGGCTTCACCATGTTTCATTGAAATGTACAGCTGTGTGTCGTCCGCATAGCAGTGAAATTTAACATTATGTTTTCGAATGACATCCCCAAGAGGTAAAATATATAGTGAAAACAATAGTGGTCCTAGAACGGAACCTTGAGGAACACCGAAATTTACAATTGATTGTCAGAGGACGAACCATTCACAGAGACAAACTGATATCTTTCCGACAGATAAGATCTAAACCAGGCCAGAACTTGTCCATGTAGACCAATTTGGGTTTCCAATCTCTCCAAAAGAATGTGGTGATCGATGGTATCAAAAGCGGCACTAAGATCTAGGAGCATGAGGACAGATGCAGAGCCTCGGTCTGACGTCATTAAAAGGTCATTTACCACCTTCACAAGTGCAGTCTCAGTGCTATGATGGGGTCTAAAACCAAACTGAAGAGTTTCGTATACATTGTTTGTCTTCAGGAAGGCAGTGAGTTGCTGCGCAACAACTTTTTCTAATTTTTTTGAGAGGAATGGAAGATTCGATATAGGCCGATAGTTTTTTATAATTTCTGGGTCAATGACTTCATCAAACACTGTTTCACAACACATCAGTGACATGGCAGGAGATGTTTTGAAACAATTACTGCTTGTGAATTACATGCGTTACAGCTGGATGAGTCAACAGACGTGGCGGGCCTGGCACAGCTCCTGGTATATGTCCGTTACGTTTATGGAGGGTCAATTAAGGAAGACATCTTCTTCTGCAAACCACTGGAAACCAGGACTACAGGAGAGGATAGCTTTGGACAGCTTTGTGACATGAAATGTACTTTGGTGGTCAAGATGTGTTGGTATCTGTACTGATGGCAGAAAAACCATGACAGGGAGACATAGTGGAGTGGTAACGCACATGCAAGCAGTTGCTTCCGACGCCACTTGGGTACACTGCAGAGAGGCTTTTGCTGCCAAGGGAATGCCTGACAACTTGAAAGACATTTTGGACACTACAGTGAAAATAGTTAACTTTGTTAAAGCAAGGCCCCTGAACTCTTGTGTATTTTCTGCATTATGCAATGATATGGGCAGCGACCATGTAACACTATTACAACATACAGAAGTCAATCAAATTTATTTATAAAGCCCTTCTTGCATCAGCTGATGTCACAAAGAGCTGTACAGAAACCCAGCCTAAAACCACAAACAGCAAGAAATGCAGGTGTAGAAGCACAGTGGCTAGGAAAAACTACCTAGAAAGGCCAAAACCTAGGAAGAAACCTAGAGAGGAACCAGGCTATGAGGTTTGGCCTGTCCTCTTCTGGCTGTGCCAGGTGGAGATTATAGATGACCAGCAGGGCCAAATAATAATAATCACAGTGGTTGTTGAGGGTGCAACAGGTCAGCACCTCAGGAGTAAATGTCAATTGGCTTTTCATAGCCGATCATTCAGAGTATCTCTACCACTCCAACCTGTCTCTAGAGAGTTGAAAACAGCAGGTCTGGAACAGGTAGCACGTCCGGTGAACAGGTCAGGGTTCCATAGCCGCAGGCAGAACAGTTGAAGCTGGAGCAGCAGCACGGCCAGGTGGACTGAGGACAGCAAGGAGTCATCAGGCCAGGTAGTCCTGAGGCATGGTCCTAGGGCTCAGGTCCTCCGAGAGAGAGAAATAAAGAAAGAAAGAAGAGAGAGAGAGAGAGAGAGAGAGAGAGAGAGAGAGGGGAGAGAGAGAGAGAAAGAAAGAGAGAAAAAGAGAGAAGAGAGAGAGAGAATTAGAGAGAGCATACTTAAATTCACACAGGACACCGGATAAGACAGGAGAAATACTCCAGATACAACAGACTGACCCTAGCCCCCCCGACACATAAACTACTGCAGCATAAATACTGGAGGCTGAGACAGGAGGGGTCGGGAAACACTGTGGCCCCATCCGACAATACCCCCGGACAGGCCCAAACAGGCAGGATATAACCCACCCACTTTGCCAAAGCACAGCCCCCACACTACTAGAGGGATATCTTCACCCACCAACTTACCATCCTGAGACAAGGCCGAGTATAGCCCACAAAGATCTCCGCCACGGCACAACACAAGGGGGGGGCGCCAACCCGGACAGGAAGATCACATTAGTGACTCAACCCACTCAAGTGCCGCACCCCTCCTAGGGACGGCATGGAAGACAACCAGCAAGCCAGTGACTCAGCCCCTGTAATAGGGTTAGAGGCAGAGAATCCCAGTGGAGATAGCAAGGGCGGTTCGTTGCTCCAGTGTCTTTCCGTTCATCTTCACACTCCTAGGCCAGACTACACTCAATCATAGGACCTACTGAAGAGATGAGTCTTCAATAAAGACTTAAATGTTGAGACCGAGTCTCTCACATGGGTAGTCAGACCATTCCATAAAAATTGAGCTCTATAGGAGAAAGCCCTGCCTCCAGCTGTTTGCTTAGAAATTCTAGGGACAGTAAGAAGGCCTGTGTCTTATAACCGTAGTGTACGTGTAGGCATGTACAGCAGGACCAAATCGGAAGATAGGTAGGAGCATGCCCATGTAATGCTTTGTAGGTTAGCAGTAAACCTTGAAATCAGCGCTTGCCTTAACAGGAAGCCAGTGTAGAGGCTAGCACTGGAGAAATATGATCACATTTTTTGGTTCTAGTCAAGATTCTAGCAGCCGTTGTTTAGCACTAACTGAAGTTTATTTAGTGCTTTTCCGGGTAGCCGGAAAGTAGAGCATTGCAGTAGTCTAACCTAAAAGTGACAAAAGCATGGATACATTTTTCTGCATCATTTTTGGACAGAAAGTTTCAGATTTTTGCAATGTTACGTAGATGGAAAAAAGCTGTCCTTGAAACAGTCTTATGTTCATCTAAAGAGAGATCAGAGTCCAGAGTAAAGCAGAGGTCCTTCACAGTTTATTTGAGACGACTGTACAACCATCAAGATTAATTGTCAGATTCAACAGAAGATCTCTTTGTTTCTTGGGACCTAGAACTGTTTTGTCCGGGTTTAAAAGTAGAACATTTGCAGCCATCCAGTTCCTTATGTCTGAAACACAGGCTTCCAGGGAGGGCAATTTTGGGGCTTTACCATGTTTCATCAAAATGTACAGCTGTGTGTCATCCGCATAGCAGTGAAAGTTAACATTATGTTTCTGAATGACATCACCAAGAGGTAAAATATATAGTGAAAACAATAGTGGTCCTAAAACGGAACCTTGAGGAACACCGAAATGTACATTTGATTTGTCAGAGGACAAACCATCCACAGAGACAAACTGATATCTTCTGACAGATAAGATCTAAACCAGGCCAGAACTTGTCCGTGTAGACCAATTTGGGTTTCCAATCTCTCCAAAAGAATGTGATGATCGATGGTATCAAAAGCAGCACTAAGGTCTAGGAGCACGAGGACAGATGCAGAGCCTCGGTCTGACGCCATTAAAAGGTTATTTACCACCTTCACAAGTGTAGTCTCAGTGCTACGATGGGGTCTAAAAGCAGACTGAAGTGTTTTCTATACATTGTTTGTCTTCATGAAGGCAGTGAGTTGCTGTGCAACAGCTTTTTCAAAATGTTTTGAGAGGAATGGGAGATTTGATATAGGCCGATAGTTTTTTATATTTTCTGGGTCAACGTTTGGCTTTTTCAAGAGAGGCTTTATTACTGCCACTTTTAGTGAGTTTGGTACACATCCGGTGGATAGAGAGCCGTTTATTATGTTCAACATAGGAGGGCCAAGCACAGGAAGCAGCTCTTTCAGTAGTTTAGTTGGAATAGGGTCCAGTATGCAGCTTGAAGGTTTAGAGGCCATGATTATTTTCATCAATGTGTCAAGAGATATAGTACTAAAAAACTTGAGTGTCTCCCTTGATCCTAGGTCCTGGCAGAGTTGTGCAGAATCGGGACAACTGAGCTTTGGAGGAATACGCAGATTTAAAGAGGAGTCCGTAATTTGCTTTCTGATGATCAAAGAAGTTCATGAATTTATCACTGCTGAAGTGAAAGCCATCCTCTCTTGGGGAATGCTGCTTTTCAGTTAGCTTTGCGACAGTGTCAAAAATACATTTTGGATTGTTCTTATTTTCCTCAATTAAGTTGGTAAAATAGGATGATCGAGCAGCAGTGAGGGCTCTTCGATACTGCATGGTACTGTCTTTCCAAGCTAGTCTGAAGACTTCCAGTTTGGTGTGGCGCCATTTCCATTCCAATTTTCTGAAGATTGCTTCAGAGCTAGGGTATTTTCTGTATACCAGGGAGCTAGTTTCTTATGACAAATGTTTTTTGTTTTTAGGGGTGCGACTGCATCTAGGGTATTGCGAAAGGTTAAATTAAGTTCCTCAGTTAGGTGGTTAACTGATTTTTGTCTCTGACGTCCTTAGGTAGGCAGAGGGAGTCTGGAAGGGCATCTAGGAAGTGGGCTGGTTATCAAGGGGCAAAGGATTGACACTTTTTTTAAATTGAGAGACGAGCTTAAAGTTTTCTTTACTAACCATAATTTTCACTTGTCTGACCGCTTGCATGATGATGAGTTTTAACAAGGACAACCCACAGGTCTTTCCATCATTGTATGATTTTATCAGGAATCAAGGTAAGACCCAAGTGCAGACTGTGTGAAGAAACAATATTTATTGTAACAGGGGCAGGTGAAACAACATTTCAAGGCAGACAGGCGTCGATAAACCAGAGCAGAGGTCAAGGTACAGGATGGCAAGCAGGCTTAGGGTCGGGTCATGCAGAGGTCGGTAATCCAGAGATGTAGCAAAAGTACAGGACGGCAGGCAGGCTCAGGGTCAAAGACAGGCAGTGGTCAGGTGGGCGGGTACAGGGTCAGGACAGGCAAAGGTCAAAAACCAGGAGGACGAGAAAAAGAGAGACTAGGGAAAACCAGGAGCTGAGACAAAACGCTGGTAGGCTTGAACAAACAAGACGAACTGGCAACAGACAGAAAACGCAGGTTAAATACACAGGGGATAATGGGGAAGATGGGCGACACCTGGAGGGGGGTGGAGACAAGCACAAGGACAGGTGAAACAGATCAGGGTGTGACAGATTTTTGTGTGGCAAATGAACCCAAGCTTACGGACAATGTCAAATGTGATATAGCGAAGCACCTGAGTGAGTTAGGCGCAATTACGCAGGTACTTTCCGAAACGGACGACACAAACCACTGGATTCGTTATCCCTTTCATGCCCTGCCTCCAGTCCACTTACCAATATCTGAACAAGAGAGCCTCATCGAAATTGCAACAGGCGGTCCTGTGGAAATAGAATGTATTGTATAGTGTGTGTGTGGCAGGCTTACAATGATGGCAAAAAACAATATTTGAGAGTGCGATGACCATGGTTCTTGGAGGGGGTACCCAGCTGGAGGTTGAATGTTTGAAGGGGTACGGGACTATAAACATTTTGGGAACCACTGGGCTAGACAAAGAACACAGGGCCAAAACACCAGCATGGCTGACTGGACATGGTTTTGAAACAATACTTTATGACTTTATGAAATCATGTTTAGGGTGCATCTCATTTATGATTACTTATAAATCAAAGGCAATCAAATTTGACTGATATACAGTTGCATATTTGAACGCAACCAAGGCCTAAACCCCAAAGAGCAGTATAATATGTTGTATATTATTAATGCGGTAGACAGAGACTGTTGACGACTAGGGTACAGTCTGTGGACAGACAGGACAGACGCTGAGGAGACGGACAGAATGTTTCACACCTGGAGAAACTCACACAGTGCCTAGCGAGACTGAGAGTAAGGGTGTGGCCCCCAGTTCTGTCTGTCTCCTCACAAAGGCGCCGTCATTTCTCTTTCACATCCTGACACATTTGAGTTCTTAATCTATGATCTGAACTGCTTGCTACTATTTCATCATATTGACCTTCTTTTGATTTTGAGGTGTGCAGAGTTTAAGAAAGTTGAAAATCCGGAAATGTTTTGAAAATAGCAGTCATGAGAGTGGCTGTGGTTTATGGAGGATTGCATTCTCTGTTCTTTTAAGTCTATTATGAGCTTGTGGTTGAACCTTAAACTGTCTGTGTGAATGACAGCAAGTGTGTGTGTGTGTGTGTGGTGTGGTGTGTGTGTGTGTGTGGTGTGTGTGTGTGTGTGTGTGAGTGTGTGTGTGTGTGAGACAGGGGTGTGTGTGGGACAGCATGTGTGCGTGGTGTGTGTGTGTGTGGTGTGTGTGTGTGGTGTGTGGTGTGTGGTGTGTGTGTGTGTGTGTGTGTGTGTGTGTTGTGTGTGAGTGTGTGTGTGTGTGTGAGACAGGGTGTGTGTGTGGGACAGCATGTGTGCGTGTGTGTGTGTGTGTGTGTGTGTGTGTGTGTGTGTGTGTGTGTGTGTGTGTGTGTGTGAGTGTGTGTGTGTGTGTGAGACAGGGTGTGTGTGTGGGACAGCATGTGTGCGTGTGTGTGTGTGTGTGTGTGTGTGTGTGTGTGTGTGTGTGTGTGTGTGTGTGTGTGTGTGTGTGTGTGTGTGTGTGTGACGGATCTCCTTGCCAAAAGCCATGCTATTTACTGTGTCTACATACATCAGAGTCCCTATGAAGGTTGGCCGTCAGTGTTAGGGATGACATGTTATCACAACCAACACAAATTAAGTGGCTGCAAGGACACTGTGCCAATTCCTCTGATAAGTAGGCCTATTCTAGTAGTGATTCTGTCTTAGCCTCCACAAGTTAGCCTGGTCCAGTTTGCAACAACATGATTGAGGTTGTCTAAACAGCACAAACAGACCTGGGACCAGGCCTTGTGAACCCCATCCACATCCTCAAACCAAACAGACCTGGGACCAGGCCTTGTGAACCCCCTCCAGATCCTCAAACCAAACAGACCTGGGACCAGGCCTTGTGAACCCCCTCCAGATGCTCACAACCAAACAGACCTGGGACCAGGCCTTGTGAACCCCCTCCAGATCCTCAAACCAAACAGACCTGAGACCAGGCCTTGTGAACCCCCCTCCACATCCTCAAACCAAACAGTGACATGCTACTACCGGCCCCCTCTCCTCATAACAGCGTATAATTGTGAACCACTCGGCTGGGTGGGTGGTGGTTGGGTTCCCCCTCTGGTCCTCCTATTGCCGGATGGAGGGTGTTGATTCCTGCCTGACCCTCTAAGAGAGATGAACCCCAGCCAAGGGACATACCTGGTGTATAACGAGAAGACCAGCAGGTGTGTAAACGCTTGTACGCTTGTAAGCTTGTACGTATGTGTGTAACGCTTGAGTACGAGTGTGTGTGTGTCATGCTTGTGCTTGGACACTTGTTTTTTTTTTCAGGTAACTCGCTGGTCCCCCCCGTCCCCACGTCGCCCCCATCCCCCGCCCCAAACCCCCTCTCCAAACCTCCGTTCAGACATGTTAATCGTTGCGTCCTGGTTCAGGTAGAGAGCAGAAGATTAGCCGTGTTATGTCTGTGTGTTAAAATGAAGTGCTAAGCGATTTGCGGGGACCATGGAACCCGTAGCTTTCTGAGTGGGGACCGTGTCTTGTGAGGATGTTTGATGTGAGGATCTTTTTTGTTCTTTTTGATTCCTTTAATGTATGTCAAACAAACTGGTAAATGAGGAGAGAAACAAAAGGGAAAGAGAGAGAGAGAGGGAGGAGAGAGAGAGAGCGAGAGAGAGAGAGAGAGAGAGGAAAGAGAGAACCAGTTAGTTTGGCCCTCTCGACAGCCTTTTGTGACAAGGCATTTCGTTCCTCTTTGTTGAAGATAAAACATCACAACTTGCCGGTGTCATCCGCAGCCACGCAGCACTGGGAACATTTGTGTACAGACCACAATGGCTGGGGGAAATGAGTTGTGTGTTTAAAGAAACAAACTGAAACACAAAGCAATAGCCTCATGTCAAGAATTAGGTAACAACCCGGGCACAAAACAATGGCCTATGTTCAACAATGAGAGCTGTTGGCTTCGTGGCTCGTGTACAGTTTGTTATCATATTGCCTAATTTATTCACTGGGTCTCCACTGTACGCTGTGTAAGTTACTTAAAATGTCCTGTCTTTATAACTCAATGTAAGAAGGCTTAGACTTCAAATTAATGCATGAGCCTTATGTCAACAACCAAAACATAATGAGAAGAAAAGGAAAACAAATGCTCTAAGTTGTAACGGCAAAATACCTCTTAATGGCCCCCAGGGCATGTACACACAACACATGTAGTTGATCTCTATTTGAACCCCCGGTGAAGGTGGTGAAAGGGTGTCTGTGTAACTTGGCGGGGCGGAAGGGTACCGCAAGCAAAAGACGATGATGATGCACTACCAGAGAACAGATAGAGAGACAGAGACAGAGAGAGAGCAGGGAGAGACAGAGAGAGAGAGCAGGGAGAGACAGAGAGAGAGAGAGAGAGACAGAGAGAGAGAGCAGGGAGAGACAGAGAGAGAGCAGGGAGAGACAGAGAGAGAGAGCAGGGGAGAGCGAGAGAGAGAACAGGATGGAGAAGGAGAGGACAGAGAGAGAGGAGAGAGCAGAGAGAGAGAAGAGAGAGAGCAGAGAGAGAGAAAGAGAGAGAGCAGAGAGAGAGAGAGAGAGGAGAGAGAGCAGGGAGAGAGAAAGCAGGGAGAGAAAGAGAGAGAGAGAGAGCAGGGGGAGAGAGAGAGGGAGAGAAAGAGAGAGAGATAGAGTAGGGAGAGTAAGGAAGGATGGATGAATCAGCGCCACAGGGTAATCCCCATATCAGCGGTAGCTCATGAGCAAGCGCCGCAACGCCCTTCCCCTCACCCTTCAGCCCCCTCATGGCTGACACCCAACACTAACAGGCCAGGCAGGGGTTACACAGGGATGAGTCTGTACACTAGTTGACATGTGGGTGGTAGGGTGGTGAAGGTTGAAAGTTTCAAGCATTTACATTACAGTCCTGCCTTAGTGTGTATTGATAGGTATGACTGATTGGTACTTTTTTCCACACACAAAGAGGCATGCGATACCAGTCATTAACATATTGGAGCCAGTTGGATGAAGGAGACAAAATTAGCACAACACCTGTCTAAATTATTTCACAATGTAAAGACGGAATCTGCATTAGGGGACACCGTACCACTGTCTGTTATTGTTAGTGTTTTTTGGAGGAAATGGAGGTGATGTGCATCGAGCAGTATATATTCTGCTGTTCTATCATGCCTACAATGATGTCAGAGGGAAAAAACTGTCTGGATTTTTTGCAGTAACTTTTTTGTTGTTGTAAAATCCCAAACGAACGTGGCAGTTTCAAAGTTAAGGATTACAGCTTTAATCTAATAGCTGGATAGTGAGAATGACATGGATAATGATACATACAGAGGCAGTGGTACGGACCTCTGCTGGTCTCAATGACCTGCCAAGGCTTAGTAAGGAGAAGTGATGAAGAGGAATGAGTAATGTGAGGGATGCTGCTGTGACTGACCTGCAGAGGTCCACATAGACAGAGAAGGCGAAAGGAAATGAAACTGCTTTGATCACTTGAGTGTCCTGGTCCCTCATCAGATAGTGGACAACAAGATATCATCATCATCATCATGAATCATGTCTTGGCATTACCACTGATAACTGTCTCCAAGTTCTCAATGATGCACAAATACAAATAGTTTACAGCTATATTATCACAACATCAGTACTCTCCACAGGTTTCATAGCACGAGCATATCTCTGAGATCTTCAGCATATAAACATGACATGTAAAGTGACATCTGCAGTTAGCTTCATTGAATCACGTGGTTCAGAGAATACCCATGTGATCTGAGTGTAGTAGGGTCAGGTGACGCTGTGTTGCGAGTGACACCTCTCTAAATGACCGCAAGAGCCAGGGAACGGATTTCAGGGACGCATAAGCAAAGGTGGAGCCAATAGGTGAAATTCAACCAGGTGTGAAATCCTCTGGCATCCAACCTGACAGTGCCTGTGTAAAACTGTGACTTCCCCATTGAACCGGGTACTCAACTTCACACATTTTCCTTTATCTTTAGATCTGAATTGAATAAGTATGACTTCACCAGCTACTACGGGCTGAACTCATACAAATGTTTTCATATGCTAATTAGGGACCGCTGATTAACATTTGTTTTATGAGATTAAAATATCGTGATGAGAATAGGTACACTTATGCCAAATTTGTAGTCTGCATGATTTGGTCACACTGCCTTTGAAATCTTACGGGTTCATTGGTTTTGATATGACTAGTATTTACATGTTCTCTAAGCTGTATGAAATATTTATGGGAGCATTTAGGGAGACTTTATTGAATAAAACAACATTTACGGCAATCTCCAACTAAATATATTGCCAGTGTATGTATGAAGTAACACATGACTGAAGAACGTAAGCTACCCTTATGTTTAAACAGATTACATTCACCCTAAGCCTATTCATAGATTTCAATTAGATTGACGTACTGAACATCTGACCAATAGAAGCAAATGTTCCCCAAAAGTTGAATATATTAGCTTTTCTTACGATAATTGAATACCTTTTGTAAGTTACTCTTTCTGTTTATGGATGCTTAACAAAAAAGTTCTGAATCAGATGGAATCTCTGTCTGTGCGCTGGAGAAGCATAAATCTTTTAACTGTCTGTTTTTCAAATGGGAGGATGTCTTCCCAGATCTAAAGACGGGATAAAACCCAGTTTTGGGGCCTCCCGAGTAGCGCATCGGTCTAGGGCACTGCATCGCTGCGCCACCATAAAAAATGTCATAAAAAATAAAAAACTGTCTTGGAATTCGCCAGACGTGTGACACAGAGGATAATTCTGCCAAATATCTGAATTGACTAAGCGCTCTGGTGCCAAGTGGAAAAGAGTACCTTGTCTCCCCCTGTGAATGCACAATGCAATTTCTGACATGCTCTGGTAGCAGCAGTAGATGAATCATCCCAGTTAGCACCACTGTCTTGTTTATCATGATTGAACCTGGACACTGCAGCAAAGACTGGCTCCATTGCAGAGGCCCGCCAAACCAACCTGAAAATAGTGCCAAAACAGCCTTTCCGATCCTTTTGAAATTCAAAACCCTGAAGGATATAGTGCATGCAAGTCCATGCAGGAGCACAAATTAAGAAACCGTTCCACAAAGAAAATCCAAAATGGCCCCTCCTTATTTGGAAACTTCGCTAGTTTATGTCTTGGAAAAGTTGCATTTTTTACTATCTCCAGACATCGCTGATGCATATGGCACAGATGTTATTTATGATGTAGAGAAACGTATGTTTTATCAAAGCTACCAGCATGACCTGGATTTTTTCCCTCTATTTTGGCTCTGGTCCCACCAGTGTGAGAGGCGTCTACGTGCAGTTCTTCTTCGTCTGTAGTTGTGTGAACTGGCAGTCATTATGAGGTTGACCAGGAGATCAAATATTTTCAACAGGTCTAACCTGTACAGGCATCAGTAGCTCCTGCATTCAAAATAAACATTTGTCAAACATATTGCTTCATGCACATTCTGCGTGGGATGAGTAACAACCCTGATAGCAGGCCACAGATATATGCAGACGACGTGTTGTGATAAAGTGGTTCACGCCTCATTGATGATTTTCCAGGATGACAGCGAGGTTGACGTCAAACTTGGGAAATACTGGGAAAGGTTTTATAAAAACTTTGAGAATCACTGGTACACTGAAACTGTACCAAAAGTTCTGCGTTCTGTTCTCAAACAAGATATACAGTAGGTAACGGAAATTCTAACAACAAATTAAACAAATCATTTGTAGTCTGTAGATAGTCTGCAGATAGATGCATTACTGGCTCTGAGTAGTTTGATTGACGGTGACACACCGGAAGCCGATGCTTTCCCAGAGATGCATGATTCAAACAATGATTTAGTTATTTACAAAAAGGCAAAGCAAACATGATATTGAATGACAGCATGACAGCCACTTGCATCAACCGAAAGCCTGACACACAGGAAATACTCTTGTGCTCCTGGAACTACTGGGTCATGTTTTGGTTGGGAAATCTCCAGTGGTGCATCTCAACTGGAAAAAATTGCTTCCTTTCCTTTGCACTGATATTAAAAAAAACTGAGCAAGTGAAAGCAACTCCCTAGTAAATAAGGGAAAGCAACTCCCCAGTAGACAAGTGAAAGCAACTCCCCAGTAGACAAGTGAAAGCAACTCCCCAGTAGACAAGTGAAAGCAACTCCCCAGTAGACAAGTGAAAGCAACTCCCCAGTAGACAAGTGAAAGCAACTCCCCAGTAGACAAGTGAAAGCAACTCCCCAGTAGACAAGTGAAAGCAACTCCCCAGTAGACAAGTGAAAGCAACTCCCCAGTAGACAAGTGAAAGCAACTCCCAGTAGACAAGTGAAAGCAACTCCCAGTAGACAAGTGAAAGCAACTCCCCAATAGACAAGTGAAAGCAACTCCCCAATAGACAAGTGAAAGCAACTCCCCAATAGACAAGTGAAAGCAACTCCCCAATAGACAACTGAAAGCAACTCCCCAGTAGACAAGTGAAAGCAACTCCCCAGTAGACAAGTGAAAGCAACTCCCATAGACAAGTGAAAGCAACTCCCCAGTAGACAAGTGAAAGCAACTCCCCAATAGACAAGTGAAAGCAACTCCCCAATAGACAAGTGACATACCCTGTGCTTTCAGATCAATGCTTATGAAGAAGAGGAGACGAGCAGGGGGGCACATTAGGCTACTGATATACACCCCTCATACGGCTGCCTGAGAGGAGACCAGCGGCCCCCCAACCACGGAGCCTCTTCAGTACACCCTTAGGATTGCTCAGTTCAGGCCACTAATTCTGAGACGGCCTGATGCAGTGTTGTGATAAGGCCGAAGAGGACACCTTTCCGTGAAAAACTTATCTGAGCAGGAAGCGAAAGCCAAAAATGTACTGTCTTCTTAAAGAGGCATGAAGCGGCTGGTTAAGCCACCGCCTCCCAGATAGACATCTTCTAGTCAGGATATTGTTCCCTGATAAGCAATCTGCCAGCTGCCGTGCACCATGGAGTCCACTAGGCTCATTGGATTTCTCCCTCTTTTTCTCCCTCCCTCTATCTCCCAGACTTCCTTCTGTTTTTGATCATCACCAAGTAGCATTAACAGGAAAACAGCCACACCTGAGACAGGCAAAGGGGAGGACGGCTTTTTCAGGAGGGAGTGCTTGACTATTTCAAAAGTTATTTATTCCATGGACAGAAAATAATTTGTTTGTAGAAAAAAAGATGTATTGATTAAGCCTTGACACCTTTTATCAACATTGAGATGCGGAAGCTAAAAAAAAAAAAAGGCAAAACAATCCCCCTTGTTTTGTAATGGATCCCCTCTGACTAGGTTGGGCCGTTATAGACTGTTCTTAGATTTAAGATACAAAAGGCTGTACTGGGTGTATGGATGAGGACTGTGTGACTCATCTGGTTCTAAGTCCTCCAGCCATAGGGGCCATTAAGAGCTCCAAGATGAAGGGAGAGCACAGATACCAGCTGTGCAGAGGGATTCCTCTGACTAACAGGCACAAATCAATGGACAATCGGAAGCAGACATTACAAAGAAGGCCATACTGTTACTGCATGTCAATTGTAAATTCACTGAATATGTTAACACTGTGGTACATTTTCTAAATAAACAGTGTATAACTACTCTATAAGGTGTAAAATAAGTCCATTGAATAATGTTATTTTTCCCAAACACAATCAGCCATACAATTGAACTGGGCACGGCTATGGTTTGTTGATTTGCGCTGTTGCTTAGATTATGTTTTCCTGCGGGGCTCTTGCACACGTCAGTCTCCACGTTATACCTGCCGACCCACAGATAGCTGATTCTCAGAGATGCCTTGGCTGATTTCAGCTAGAATGGACCCGTTGGGGTGGTTTCTCTTCCATTGTGATAAGCGGTAGACCGTGATCTTCTTGTTGTTATTTCTGATGAAAGTGGACGTCTGATGCACAATCAGAAGGATGAAAGCTGTCTACTGAGGACGGTAGTATGACGGTAGGATGGACAGAGGGAGTTACAGTATATAAAGATGGTGGTAGAATGGACAGAGGGAGTTACAGTATATAAACTGTAACTCCAATATGTAACTTCAATATATCCACCTAATTTTCCTCCCTTATAATGCCATCTATTTTGTGAAGTGCACTAGTCCCTCCTGCAGCAAAGCACCCCCACAACATGATGCTGCCACCCCTTTGCTTCACGGTTGGGATGGTGTTCTTCGCCTTGCAAGCCTCCCCCTTTTTCCTCCAAACATAACGATGGTCATTATGGCCAAACAGTTCTGTTTTTGTTTCATCAGACCAGAGGACATTTATCCAAAAAGTACGATCTTTGTCCCAATGTGCAGTTGCAAACCGTAGTTTGGCTTTTTTATGGTGGTTTTGAAGCAGTGGCTTTTTCCTTGCTGAGCGGCCTTTCAGGTTATGTCGATATAGGACTCGTTTTACTGTGGATATAGACACTTTTGTACCTGTTTCCTCCAGCATCTTCACAAGGTCCTTTGCTGTTGTTCTGGGATTGATTTGCACTTTTTGCACTAAAGTACGTTCATCTCTAGGAGACAGAACGCGTCTCCTTCCTGAGCGGTATGGCGGCTGCGTGGTCCCATGGTGTTTATACTTGCGTACTATTGTTTGTACAGATGAACGTGATACCTTCATGCGTTTGGAAATTGCTCCCAAGGATGAACCAGACTTGTGGAGGTCTACAATTCTTTTCTGAGGTCTTGGCTGATTTCTTTTGATTTTCCCATGATGTCAGGCAAAGAGGCACTGAGTTTGAAGGTAGGCCTTGAAATACATCCACA
>NW_021823269.1:0-2500 GCF_901001165.1 Salmo trutta
CCTAACCACAAACCCTAACCCTAACCCCCAGACTTCCCCTAGAAACCCCATTCCCACATTGGGGACGGGGCCGGAACCCAAGAGGCTACCAATCATCAGCACCTATTCACACATAAACCAACGTATACATTCAAGACTGAAAAGTGCATTTTCTAACACACAACAGGCCTTCCCCCCACTACAACCATTCCGACCAATCTCAGCATACAGGAGGAATCCTAATCTGAAGGATCTCCTAGTCAATGCAACATTTTCAAACAGGCCCTCTCCCCCAGTACCCACTGAAAGCACCTACTACAGACAACTGACAAACATACACAACCCATACGCACACACCGGTAGCCAAATCACACAACTGATGAACATAAATAGCACCAACATAGTCTATGCAATCACCTGTGCATTATGCAAAAAAATCTATGTGGGGGAAACTGGATCGACAATTCTAACACGTCTCAAACAACATCTATATACAATCACCAAGAATAAACTGTCCACACATTTAGTTACACACTTCCAAACACACCATATTATACACCTCAATATCACTGGGCTAGAAACAGTCTCTACCTGGACCATAGCCCAGAGAAAGGCCGCTGAATCCAAGTGGATAGCCAACCTTAGATCTCTGGCTCCACTTGGATTAAATGGCAAACTATGAGTAGGGAAACCATTCATACATCTCACATATCCACAAACACAACCCTCCCAATAAACACCAGACTGGTAGCAATAACAGAGATCACAATAGGCCAGTGCAACACAGGTAAAAAAAACCACCAAAAAACAGAATTTATCATAACCCTAACCCTAACCCTAACCCTAACCCTAACCCTAACCCTAACCCTAACCCTAACCCTAACCCTAACCCTAAAACCCTAAACCCTAACCCTAAACCTAACCCTAACCCTAACCCTAACCCTAACCCTAACCCTAACCCTAACCCTAACCCTAACCCTAACCCTAACCCTAACCCTAACCCTAACCCTAACCTAACCCTAACCCTAAACCCTAACCCTAACCCTAACCCTAACCCTAACCCTAACCCTAACCCTAACCCTAACCCTAACCCTAACCCTAACCCTAACCCCTAACCCTAACCCTAACCCCTAACCCCTAACCCTAACCCTAACCCTAACCCTAACCCTAACCCTAACCTAACCTAACCCTAACCCTAACCCTAAACCCTAAACCCTAACCCTAACCCTAACCCTAACCCTAACCCTAACCCTAACCCTAACCCTAACCCTAACCCTAACCCTAACCCTAACCCTAACCCTAACCCTACAGCAGCTAAAATACTGAAACATTGGGCAACTCAGCTAAAGTGGTAGAGGAGGGTAAGCGCATAGGACAGTCCCTCCACCAATACACTAATATTATGAATCTCTCCACGGTATTTGTTCTGTCCCCTTCTGAGACTCGGCTGCTGGAGAGGGGACTAACCTTTGTCCCGACACCGATGCGGTCGGATTATGGGGACCTGCAAAGGGACATCCATAGATTCCATAGAAACCTCAAGTTATTAGACCATTTTGACTATACTACTGATTTTATTACCCAACCATTCACTGAAAGATCTAAATGGGAACCCTCACTAAAGAAACTATCACAACCAATTAGAAAACTTATTAAAACTAATACACAGATTATTAGAGATTTACATAGCTCTACCATTACAACTTCACATAACATTACACAACACGAAAGACTAGCTATAACCCAGCTAAGACAAAACAAACATATAACAATTAAACCAGCAGACAAAGGCTCCAAGATAGTGATAATGGATAATCAGCAATATCTCTTGGAAGCCAATCGCCAACTTTCCAATACACAACACTACACTTCCATTCCCACTTCCACACAGATGGAGACACAGACACTAGTGAGACAGATTATAGCGGACCTTTATAAAAATAAATTCATCTCACATAGACAGAAAGTATACTTAGATGGACCTGATATACCAAGACAGAGACTCTTTTACCTTTTACCAAAAATTCACAAAACACCAGAGACGTGGACTGTCCCTTTTCGGGTCCCTATGGGAAGACCCATCGTCTCTGATTGTGGTAGTGAGTCATCTCCAGCAGCTGAATTCATAGATCATTTTCTCAACCCCATCTCACAAAAACATGCCAGCTATATTAAGGACACATATCATTTCATAGACACACTTCGTACAATCCCGGTTCCAGCACAGGCATACCTGTTCACCATGGACATAGACTCTCTTTACACGAACATAGACATCCCCTCAGGGATGGCAGCAGTGGAAGCAGCACTCCGAAGATATCCAGATAGACAGAGACCAGACAAACACATCTTACAGTTACTTGAACTGGGGCTGAAAAACAATGATTTTACATTTAATAACCAATACTATCTTCAGATTCATGGGACAGCAATGGGCAAAAAGTTCGCTCCAGCATACGCAAACATATACATGGCGGACTGGGAGACTACAGCTTTGGAAAAATGCCCACTGCTTCCCTTG